>NW_027596709.1:0-176381 GCF_964194155.1 Cetorhinus maximus
AACTCCGAGAGAAACTCCGAGAGAAACTCTGAGAGAAACTCCAAGAGAAATTCTGAGAAACTCCCAGAGAAACTCTGAGAGAAACCCTGAGAAGCTCCAACAGAAACTCTGAGAAACTGCGAGAGGAACTCCGAGAGGAACTCCGACAGAATCTCCGAGAGAGTCTCCGAGAGAATCTCCGAGAGCAACTCCGAGAGAAACTCCGAGAGAAACTCCGAGAGAAACTCTGAAAAGAACTCCGAGAGGAACTCCGAGAGAAACTCTGAGAGAAACTCTGAGAGAAACTTCAAGAAATTCTGAGAGAAACTCTGAGAGAAACTCGGAGAGAAATTCTGAGAGAAACAATGAGAAACATCCGCGAGTCCTCTGAGAAACTCTGCGAGAAACTACGAGAGAAACGCCAAGAGAAACTCTGAGAGAAATTCTGAGAAACTCTGAGAGAAACTCTGAGAGAAAGTCCAAAAGAAGCTGCAAGAGGAACTGCGAGAGGAACTGCGAGAGGAACTGCGAGAGGAACTCCAAGAGAAACTCTGAGAATAAATTCTGAGAAACTCTGAGAATCTCCGAAAGAAACGCTAAGAGAAACTCAGAGAAACTGCGAAACAGCGAGAGAAACTCCAAGAGAAATTCTGAGAAACTCCAAGGGAAACTCCGAGAGAAACTCTGAAAGAAACTCTGAGAGAAACTCAGGAGAAGCTCCATGATAAACTCTGAGAGAAACTCTGAGAGAATCTCCGAGAGAAACTCGGAGAGAAATTCTGAGAAACTCTGAGGATCTCTGAGAGAAACCCTAAGAGAAGCCTAAGAAAAACTCTGAGAGAAGCTCTGAGAGAAATTCTGCGAAACAGCCAGAGAAACTGCAAGAGAAACTCTGAGAAACTCCGAGAGAAACTCTGAGAAACTCCGAGAGAAACTCCGAGAGAAACTCCGAGAGAAACTCCGAGAGAAACTCTGAAAAGAACTCCGAGAGGAACTCCGAGAGGAACTCCGAGAGGAACTCCGAGAGGAACTCCGAGAGCAACTCCGAGAGAAACTCCGAGAGAAACTACGAGAGAAACTCTGAGAGAAACTCTGAGAGAAAGTCTGAGAAGCTCCAACAGAAACTCTGAGAAACTCCGAGAGGAACTCCGGGAGAAACTGCGAGAGAATCTCCGAGAGAAACTCGGAGAGAAACTCGGAAAGAAACTTCAAGAAATTCTGAGAGAAACTCTGAGAGAAACTCTGAGAGAAACAATGAGAAACTCTGCGAGAAACTACGAGAGAAACTCTGAGAGAAAGTCTGAGAAGCTCCAACAAAAACATTGAATGAAACTCCGAGAAAAACTCCGAGAGAAACTCCGAGAGGAACTCCGAGAGAAACTCCGAGAGAAACTACGAGAGAAACTGCGAGAGAAACTCTGAAAGAATCTCCGAGAGACACTCCGAGAGAAACAGTGAGAGAAACTCTGAGAAGCACCATGATAAACTCTGAAAGAAACTCTGAGAGAATCTCCGAGAGAAACTCGGAAAGAAATTCTGAGAAACTCTGAGGATCTCCGAGAGAAACCCTAAGTGAAACTCTGAGAGAAGCTCTGAGTGAAATTCTACGAAACAACCAGAGAAACTGCAAGAGAAACTACGAGAGAAACTCCATGAAAACTCCGAGAGAAACTCCGAGAGAAAATCCGAGAGAAACTCCGAGTGAAACTCCGAGCGAAACTCCGAGCGAAACTCCGAGCGAAACTACGAGAGAAACTACGAGAGAAACTACGAGAGAAACTACGAGAGAAACTACGAGAGAACCTCTGAGAGAACCTCTGAGAGAACCTCTGAGAGAAACTCCGAGCGAAACTCCGAGCGAAACTACGAGAGAAACTACGAGAGAATCTACGAGAGAACCTCTGAGAGAACCTCTGAGAGAACCTCTGAGAGAACCTCTGAGAGAACCTCTGAGAGAACCTCTGAGAGAAACTCTGAGAGAAACTCCGAGAGAAACTCCGAGTGGAACTCTGAGAAACTCCCAGAAAAAATTCAGAGAGAATCTCCGAGAGAAACTCCGAGAGAAACTCCGAGAGAAACTCCGAGAAGAACTCTGAGAAACTCCCTGAAAAAACTCTGAGAGGAACTATTAGAGAAAATATGAGAGAACCTCTGAGAGAAACTCCAAGAGAAATACTGAGAGTATCTCCGTGAGAACCTCCGAGAGGAACTCCAAGAGAAACTCGAAGAGAAACTCTGAGAAGCTCCAACAGAAACTCTGAGAAACTCTGAGAGAAAATCTGAGAGAAACTCTGAGAGAAACTCTGAGAGAAACTCCAAGAGAAAAGCTGAGAAGCTCCAAGAGAATTTCTGAGAAACTCCAAGAGAAACTCTGAGAGAAACCCTGAGAAGCTCCAACAGAAACTCTGAGAAACTCCAAGAGGAACTCCGAGAGAAACTCTGAGAGAAACTCTGAGAGAAACTTCAAGAAATTCTGAGAGAAACTCTGAGAGAAACTCGGAGAGAAATTCTGAGAGAAACAATGAGAAACATCCGCGAGTCCTCTGAGAAACTCTGCGAGAAACTACGAGAGAAACGCCAAGAGAAACTCTGAGAGAAATTCTGAGAAACTCTGAGAGAAACTCTGAGAGAAAGTCCAAAAGAAGCTGCAAGAGGAACTGCGAGAGGAACTGCGAGAGGAACTGTGAGAGGAACTCCAAGAGAAACTCTGAGAATAAATTCTGAGAAACTCTGAGAATCTCCGAAAGAAACGCTAAGAGAAACTCAGAGAAACTGCGAAACAGCGAGAGAAACTCCAAGAGAAATTCTGAGAAACTCCAAGGGAAACTCCGAGAGAAACTCTGAAAGAAACTCTGAGAGAAACTCAAGAGAAGCTCCATGATAAACTCTGAGAGAAACTCTGAGAGAATCTCCGAGAGAAACTCGGAGAGAAATTCTGAGAAACTCTGAGGATCTCTGAGAGAAACCCTAAGAGAAGCCTAAGAAAAACTCTGAGAGAAGCTCTGAGAGAAATTCTGCGAAACAGCCAGAGAAACTGCAAGAGAAACTCTGAGAAACTCCGAGAGAAACTCTGAGAAACTCCGAGAGAAACTCCGAGAGAAACTCCGAGAGAAACTCCGAGAGAAACTCTGAAAAGAACTCCGAGAGGAACTCCGAGAGGAACTCCGAGAGGAACTCCGAGAGGAACTCCGAGAGCAACTCCGAGAGAAACTCCGAGAGAAACTACGAGAGAAACTCTGAGAGAAACTCTGAGAGAAAGTCTGAGAAGCTCCAACAGAAACTCTGAGAAACTCCGAGAGGAACTCCGGGAGAAACTGCGAGAGAATCTCCGAGAGAAACTCGGAGAGAAACTCGGAAAGAAACTTCAAGAAATTCTGAGAGAAACTCTGAGAGAAACTCTGAGAGAAACAATGAGAAACTCTGCGAGAAACTACGAGAGAAACTCTGAGAGAAAGTCTGAGAAGCTCCAACAAAAACATTGAATGAAACTCCGAGAAAAACTCCGAGAGAAACTCCGAGAGGAACTCCGAGAGAAACTCCGAGAGAAACTACGAGAGAAACGCCAAGAGAAACTCTGAGAGAAATTCTGAGAAACTCTGAGAGAAAGTCCAAGAGAAGCTGCAAGAGGAACTGCGAGAGGAACTGCGAGAGGAACTCCGAGAGGAACTCCGAGAGAAACTCCGAGAGAAACTCCGAGAGAAACTCCGAGAGAAACTCCGAGAGAAACTCCGAGAGAAACTCCAAGAGAAACTCCGAAATAAACTTTGAGAATAAATTCTGAGAAACTCTGAGAATCTCCAAGAGAAACCCTAAGAGAAACGCTAAGAGAAACTCAGAGAAACTGCGAAACAGCGAGAGAAACTCCAAGAGAAATTCTGAGAAACTCCAAGGGAAACTCCGAGAGAAACTGCAACAGAAACTCTGAGAGAAACTCTGAGAGAATCTCTGAGAGAAACTCGGAGAGAAATTCTGAGAAACTCTGAGGATCTCTGAGAGAAAACCTAAGAGAAACCCTAAGAAAAACTCTGAGAGAAGCTCTGAGAGAAATTCTGCGAAACAGCGAGAGAAACTGCAAGAGAAACTCTGAGAAACTCTGAGAGAAACTCCGAGAGAAACTCCGAGAGAAACTCCGAGAGAAACTCCGAGAGAAACTCCGAGAGAAACTCCGAGAGAAACTCCAAGAGTAACTCTGAAAAGAACTCCGAGAGGAACTCCGAGAGAATCTACGAGAGAAACTCTGAGAGAAAGTCTGAGAAGCTCCAACAGAAACTCTGAGAAACTCCGAGAGGAACTCCGAGAGAAACTCTGAGAGGAACTCCGAGAGGAACTCCGAAAGAAACTCCGAGAGAAACTAAGAGCGAAACTACCAGAGAAACTACCAGAGAAACTCCGAGAGAAACTCCAAGAGAAACTCTGAAAAAAACTCCGAGAGGAACTCCGAGAGAAACTCCGAGAGAAACTCCAAGAGAAGCTCCGAGAGAAACTCCAAGAGAAACTACGAGAGAAACTACGAGAGAAAGTCTGAGAAGCTCCAACAGAAACTCTGAAAAACTCCGAGAGGAACTCCGAGAGGAACTCCGAGAGGAACCCCGAGAGAAACTCCGAGAGAAACTCCGAGAGAAACTGCGAGAGAAACTCTGAAAGAATCTCCGAGAGACACTCCGAGAGAAACAGTGAGAGAAACTCTGAGAAGCACCATGATAAACTCTGAAAGAAACTCTGAGAGAATCTCCGAGAGAAACTCGGAAAGAAATTCTGAGAAACTCTGAGGATCTCCGAGAGAAACCCTAAGTGAAACTCTGAGAGAAGCTCTGAGTGAAATTCTACGAAACAACCAGAGAAACTGCAAGAGAAACTACGAGAGAAACTCCATGAAAACTCCGAGAGAAACTCCGAGAGAAAATCCGAGAGAAACTCCGAGTGAAACTCCGAGCGAAACTCCGAGCGAAACTCCGAGCGAAACTACGAGAGAAACTACGAGAGAAACTACGAGAGAAACTACGAGAGAAACTACGAGAGAACCTCTGAGAGAACCTCTGAGAGAACCTCTGAGAGAAACTCCGAGCGAAACTCCGAGCGAAACTACGAGAGAAACTACGAGAGAATCTACGAGAGAACCTCTGAGAGAACCTCTGAGAGAACCTCTGAGAGAACCTCTGAGAGAACCTCTGAGAGAACCTCTGAGAGAAACTCTGAGAGAAACTCCGAGAGAAACTCCGAGTGGAACTCTGAGAAACTCCCAGAAAAAATTCAGAGAGAATCTCCGAGAGAAACTCCGAGAGAAACTCCGAGAGAAACTCCGAGAAGAACTCTGAGAAACTCCCTGAAAAAACTCTGAGAGGAACTATTAGAGAAAATATGAGAGAACCTCTGAGAGAAACTCCAAGAGAAATACTGAGAGTATCTCCGTGAGAACCTCCGAGAGGAACTCCAAGAGAAACTCGAAGAGAAACTCTGAGAAGCTCCAACAGAAACTCTGAGAAACTCTGAGAGAAAATCTGAGAGAAACTCTGAGAGAAACTCTGAGAGAAACTCCAAGAGAAAAGCTGAGAAGCTCCAAGAGAATTTCTGAGAAACTCCAAGAGAAACTCTGAGAGAAACCCTGAGAAGCTCCAACAGAAACTCTGAGAAACTCCAAGAGGAACTCCGAGAGAAACTCTGAGAGAAACTCTGAGAGAAACTTCAAGAAATTCTGAGAGAAACTCTGAGAGAAACTCGGAGAGAAATTCTGAGAGAAACAATGAGAAACATCCGCGAGTCCTCTGAGAAACTCTGCGAGAAACTACGAGAGAAACGCCAAGAGAAACTCTGAGAGAAATTCTGAGAAACTCTGAGAGAAACTCTGAGAGAAAGTCCAAAAGAAGCTGCAAGAGGAACTGCGAGAGGAACTGCGAGAGGAACTGTGAGAGGAACTCCAAGAGAAACTCTGAGAATAAATTCTGAGAAACTCTGAGAATCTCCGAAAGAAACGCTAAGAGAAACTCAGAGAAACTGCGAAACAGCGAGAGAAACTCCAAGAGAAATTCTGAGAAACTCCAAGGGAAACTCCGAGAGAAACTCTGAAAGAAACTCTGAGAGAAACTCAAGAGAAGCTCCATGATAAACTCTGAGAGAAACTCTGAGAGAATCTCCGAGAGAAACTCGGAGAGAAATTCTGAGAAACTCTGAGGATCTCTGAGAGAAACCCTAAGAGAAGCCTAAGAAAAACTCTGAGAGAAGCTCTGAGAGAAATTCTGCGAAACAGCCAGAGAAACTGCAAGAGAAACTCTGAGAAACTCCGAGAGAAACTCTGAGAAACTCCGAGAGAAACTCCGAGAGAAACTCCGAGAGAAACTCCGAGAGAAACTCTGAAAAGAACTCCGAGAGGAACTCCGAGAGGAACTCCGAGAGGAACTCCGAGAGGAACTCCGAGAGCAACTCCGAGAGAAACTCCGAGAGAAACTACGAGAGAAACTCTGAGAGAAACTCTGAGAGAAAGTCTGAGAAGCTCCAACAGAAACTCTGAGAAACTCCGAGAGGAACTCCGGGAGAAACTGCGAGAGAATCTCCGAGAGAAACTCGGAGAGAAACTCGGAAAGAAACTTCAAGAAATTCTGAGAGAAACTCTGAGAGAAACTCTGAGAGAAACAATGAGAAACTCTGCGAGAAACTACGAGAGAAACTCTGAGAGAAAGTCTGAGAAGCTCCAACAAAAACATTGAATGAAACTCCGAGAAAAACTCCGAGAGAAACTCCGAGAGGAACTCCGAGAGAAACTCCGAGAGAAACTACGAGAGAAACGCCAAGAGAAACTCTGAGAGAAATTCTGAGAAACTCTGAGAGAAAGTCCAAGAGAAGCTGCAAGAGGAACTGCGAGAGGAACTGCGAGAGGAACTCCGAGAGGAACTCCGAGAGAAACTCCGAGAGAAACTCCGAGAGAAACTCCGAGAGAAACTCCGAGAGAAACTCCGAGAGAAACTCCGAGAGAAACTCCAAGAGAAACTCCGAAATAAACTTTGAGAATAAATTCTGAGAAACTCTGAGAATCTCCAAGAGAAACCCTAAGAGAAACGCTAAGAGAAACTCAGAGAAACTGCGAAACAGCGAGAGAAACTCCAAGAGAAATTCTGAGAAACTCCAAGGGAAACTCCGAGAGAAACTGCAACAGAAACTCTGAGAGAAACTCTGAGAGAATCTCCGAGAGAAACTCGGAGAGAAATTCTGAGAAACTCTGAGGATCTCTGAGAGAAAACCTAAGAGAAACCCTAAGAAAAACTCTGAGAGAAGCTCTGAGAGAAATTCTGCGAAACAGCGAGAGAAACTGCAAGAGAAACTCTGAGAAACTCTGAGAGAAACTCCGAGAGAAACTCCGAGAGAAACTCAGAGAGAAACTCCGAGAGAAACTCCGAGAGAAACTCCAAGAGTAACTCTGAAAAGAACTCCGAGAGGAACTCCGAGAGAATCTACGAGAGAAACTCTGAGAGAAAGTCTGAGAAGCTCCAACAGAAACTCTGAGAAACTCCGAGAGGAACTCCGAGAGAAACTCCGAGAGAAACTAAGAGCGAAACTACCAGAGAAACTACCAGAGAAACTCCGAGAGAAACTCCAAGAGAAACTCTGAAAAAAACTCCGAGAGGAACTCCGAGAGAAACTCCGAGAGAAACTCCAAGAGAAGCTCCGAGAGAAACTCCAAGAGAAACTACGAGAGAAACTACGAGAGAAAGTCTGAGAAGCTCCAACAGAAACTCTGAAAAACTCCGAGAGGAACTCCGAGAGGAACTCCGAGAGGAACTCCGAGAGGAACCCCGAGAGAAAGTCCGAGAGAAACTCCGAGAGAAACTGCGAGAGAAACTCTGAAAGAATCTCCGAGAGACACTCCGAGAGAAACAGTGAGAGAAACTCTGAGAAGCACCATGATAAACTCTGAAAGAAACTCTGAGAGAATCTCCGAGAGAAACTCGGAAAGAAATTCTGAGAAACTCTGAGGATCTCCGAGAGAAACCCTAAGTGAAACTCTGAGAGAAGCTCTGAGTGAAATTCTACGAAACAGCCAGAGAAACTGCAAGAGAAACTACGAGAGAAACTCCATGAAAACTCCGAGAGAAACTCCGAGAGAAAATCCGAGAGAAACTCCGAGAGAAACTCCGAGTGAAACTCCGAGCGAAACTCCGAGCGAAACTCCGACCGAAACTACGAGAGAAACTACGAGAGAAACTACGAGAGAAACTACGAGAGAACCTCTGAGAGAACCTCTGAGAGAACCTCTGAGAGAACCTCTGAGAGAACCTCTGAGAGAAACTCCGAGCGAAACTCCGAGTGAAACTACGAGAGAAACTACGAGAGAAACTACGAGAGAACCTCTGAGAGAACCTCTGAGAGAACCTCTGAGAGAACCTCTGAGAGAACCTCTGAGAGAACCTCTGAGAGAAACTCCGAGAGAAACTCCGAGTGGAACTCTGAGAAACTCCCAGAAAAAATTCAGAGAGAATCTCCGAGAGAAACTCCGAGAGAAACTCCGAGAGAAACTCCGAGAAGAACTCTGAGAAACTCCCTGAAAAAACTCTGAGAGGAACTATTAGAGAAAATATGAGAGAACCTCTGAGAGAAACTCCAAGAGAAACTCGAAGAGAAACTCTGAGAAGCTCCAACAGAAACTCTGAGAAACTCTGAGAGAAAATCTGAGAGAAACTCTGAGAGAAACTCTGAGAGAAACTCCAAGAGAAAAGCTGAGAAGCTCCAAGAGAATTTCTGAGAAACTCCAAGAGAAACTCTGAGAGAAACCCTGAGAAGCTCCAACAGAAACTCTGAGAAACTCCAAGAGGAACTCCGAGAGAAACTCTGAGAGAAACTCTGAGAGAAACTTCAAGAAATTCTGAGAGAAACTCTGAGAGAAACTCGGAGAGAAATTCTGAGAGAAACAATGAGAAACATCCGCGAGTCCTCTGAGAAACTCTGCGAGAAACTACGAGAGAAACGCCAAGAGAAACTCTGAGAGAAATTCTGAGAAACTCTGAGAGAAACTCTGAGAGAAAGTCCAAAAGAAGCTGCAAGAGGAACTGCGAGAGGAACTGCGAGAGGAACTGTGAGAGGAACTCCAAGAGAAACTCTGAGAATAAATTCTGAGAAACTCTGAGAATCTCCGAAAGAAACGCTAAGAGAAACTCAGAGAAACTGCGAAACAGCGAGAGAAACTCCAAGAGAAATTCTGAGAAACTCCAAGGGAAACTCCGAGAGAAACTCTGAAAGAAACTCTGAGAGAAACTCAGGAGAAGCTCCATGATAAACTCTGAGAGAAACTCTGAGAGAATCTCCGAGAGAAACTCGGAGAGAAATTCTGAGAAACTCTGAGGATCTCTGAGAGAAACCCTAAGAGAAGCCTAAGAAAAACTCTGAGAGAAGCTCTGAGAGAAATTCTGCGAAACAGCCAGAGAAACTGCAAGGGAAACTCTGAGAAACTCCGAGAGAAACTCTGAGAAACTCCGAGAGAAACTCCGAGAGAAACTCCGAGAGAAACTCCGAGAGAAAATCCGAGAGAAACTCCGAGCAAAACTACGAGAGAAACTCCGAGAGAAACTCCGAGCGAAACTCCGAGCGAAACTCCGAGCGAAACTACGAGAGAAACTACGAGAGAAACTACGAGAGAAACTACGAGAGAACCTCTGAGAGAACCTCTGAGAGAACCTCTGAGAGAACCTCTGAGAGAACCTCTGAGAGAAACTCCGAGCGAAACTCCGAGTGAAACTACGAGAGAAACTACGAGAGAAACTACGAGAGAACCTCTGAGAGAAACTCTGAGAGAACCTCTGAGAGAAACTCTGAGAGAACCTCTGAGAGAACCTCTGAGAGAACCTCTGAGAGAACCTCTGAGAGAACCTCTGAGAGAAACTCCGAGAGAAACTCCGAGTGGAACTCTGAGAAACTCCCAGAAAAAATTCAGAGAGAATCTCCGAGAGAAACTCCGAGAGAAACTCCGAGAGAAACTCCGAGAAGAACTCTGAGAAACTCCCTGAAAAAACTCTGAGAGGAACTATTAGAGAAAATATGAGAGAACCTCTGAGAGAAACTCCAAGAGAAACTCGAAGAGAAACTCTGAGAAGCTCCAACAGAAACTCTGAGAAACTCTGAGAGAAAATCTGAGAGAAACTCTGAGAGAAACTCTGAGAGAAACTCCAAGAGAAAAGCTGAGAAGCTCCAAGAGAATTTCTGAGAAACTCCAAGAGAAACTCTGAGAGAAACCCTGAGAAGCTCCAACAGAAACTCTGAGAAACTCCAAGAGGAACTCCGAGAGAAACTCTGAGAGAAACTCTGAGAGAAACTTCAAGAAATTCTGAGAGAAACTCTGAGAGAAACTCGGAGAGAAATTCTGAGAGAAACAATGAGAAACATCCGCGGGTCCTCTGAGAAACTCTGCGAGAAACTACGAGAGAAACGCCAAGAGAAACTCTGAGAGAAATTCTGAGAAACTCTGAGAGAAACTCTGAGAGAAAGTCCAAAAGAAGCTGCAAGAGGAACTGCGAGAGGAACTGCGAGAGGAACTCCGAGAGGAACTCCGAGAGGAACTCCGAGAGAAACTCCGAGAGAAACTCCGAGAGAAACTCCGAGAGAAACTCCGAGAGAAACTCCGAGAGAAACTCCAAGAGAAACTCCGAAATAAACTTTGAGAATAAATTCTGAGAAACTCTGAGAATCTCCAAGAGAAACCCTAAGAGAAACGCTAAGAGAAACTCAGAGAAACTGCGAAACAGCGAGAGAAACTCCAAGAGAAATTCTGAGAAACTCCAAGGGAAACTCCGAGAGAAACTGCAACAGAAACTCTGAGAGAAACTCTGAGAGAATCTCCGAGAGAAACTCGGAGAGAAATTCTGAGAAACTCTGAGGATCTCTGAGAGAAAACCTAAGAGAAACCCTAAGAAAAACTCTGAGAGAAGCTCTGAGAGAAATTCTGCGAAACAGCGAGAGAAACTGCAAGAGAAACTCTGAGAAACTCTGAGAGAAACTCCGAGAGAAACTCCGAGAGAAACTCAGAGAGAAACTCCGAGAGAAACTCCGAGAGAAACTCCAAGAGTAACTCTGAAAAGAACTCCGAGAGGAACTCCGAGAGAATCTACGAGAGAAACTCTGAGAGAAAGTCTGAGAAGCTCCAACAGAAACTCTGAGAAACTCCGAGAGGAACTCCGAGAGAAACTCCGAGAGAAACTAAGAGCGAAACTACCAGAGAAACTACCAGAGAAACTCCGAGAGAAACTCCAAGAGAAACTCTGAAAAAAACTCCGAGAGGAACTCCGAGAGAAACTCCGAGAGAAACTCCAAGAGAAGCTCCGAGAGAAACTCCAGGAGAAACTACGAGAGAAACTACGAGAGAAAGTCTGAGAAGCTCCAACAGAAACTCTGAAAAACTCCGAGAGGAACTCCGAGAGGAACTCCGAAAGGAACTCCGAGAGGAACCCCGAGAGAAACTCCGAGAGAAACTCCGAGAGAAACTGCGAGAGAAACTCTGAAAGAATCTCCGAGAGACACTCCGAGAGAAACAGTGAGAGAAACTCTGAGAAGCACCATGATAAACTCTGAAAGAAACTCTGAGAGAATCTCCGAGAGAAACTCGGAAAGAAATTCTGAGAAACTCTGAGGATCTCCGAGAGAAACCCTAAGTGAAACTCTGAGAGAAGCTCTGAGTGAAATTCTACGAAACAGCCAGAGAAACTGCAAGAGAAACTACGAGAGAAACTCCATGAAAACTCCGAGAGAAACTCCGAGAGAAAATCCGAGAGAAACTCCGAGAGAAACTCCGAGTGAAACTCCGAGCGAAACTCCGAGCGAAACTCCGACCGAAACTACGAGAGAAACTACGAAAGAAACTACGAGAGAAACTACGAGAGAACGTCTGAGAGAACCTCTGAGAGAACCTCTGAGAGAACCTCTGAGAGAACCTCTGAGAGAAACTCCGAGCGAAACTCCGAGTGAAACTACGAGAGAAACTACGAGAGAAACTACGAGAGAACCTCTGAGAGAACCTCTGAGAGAACCTCTGAGAGAACCTCTGAGAGAACCTCTGAGAGAAACTCCGAGAGAAACTCCGAGTGGAACTCTGAGAAACTCCCAGAAAAAATTCAGAGAGAATCTCCGAGAGAATCTCCGAGAGAAACTCCGAGAGAAACTCCGAGAGAAACTCCGAGAAGAACTCTGAGAAACTCCCTGAAAAAACTCTGAGAGGAACTATTAGAGAAAATATGAGAGAACCTCTGAGAGAAACTCCAAGAGAAACTCGAAGAGAAACTCTGAGAAGCTCCAACAGAAACTCTGAGAAACTCTGAGAGAAAATCTGAGAGAAACTCTGAGAGAAACTCTGAGAGAAACTCCAAGAGAAAAGCTGAGAAGCTCCAAGAGAATTTCTGAGAAACTCCAAGAGAAACTCTGAGAGAAACCCTGAGAAGCTCCAACAGAAACTCTGAGAAACTCCAAGAGGAACTCCGAGAGAAACTCTGAGAGAAACTCTGAGAGAAACTTCAAGAAATTCTGAGAGAAACTCTGAGAGAAACTCGGAGAGAAATTCTGAGAGAAACAATGAGAAACATCCGCGAGTCCTCTGAGAAACTCTGCGAGAAACTACGAGAGAAACGCCAAGAGAAACTCTGAGAGAAATTCTGAGAAACTCTGAGAGAAACTCTGAGAGAAAGTCCAAAAGAAGCTGCAAGAGGAACTGCGAGAGGAACTGCGAGAGGAACTGTGAGAGGAACTCCAAGAGAAACTCTGAGAATAAATTCTGAGAAACTCTGAGAATCTCCGAAAGAAACGCTAAGAGAAACTCAGAGAAACTGCGAAACAGCGAGAGAAACTCCAAGAGAAATTCTGAGAAACTCCAAGGGAAACTCCGAGAGAAACTCTGAAAGAAACTCTGAGAGAAACTCAGGAGAAGCTCCATGATAAACTCTGAGAGAAACTCTGAGAGAATCTCCGAGAGAAACTCGGAGAGAAATTCTGAGAAACTCTGAGGATCTCTGAGAGAAACCCTAAGAGAAGCCTAAGAAAAACTCTGAGAGAAGCTCTGAGAGAAATTCTGCGAAACAGCCAGAGAAACTGCAAGAGAAACTCTGAGAAACTCCGAGAGAAACTCTGAGAAACTCCGAGAGAAACTCCGAGAGAAACTCCGAGAGAAACTCCGAGAGAAAATCCGAGAGAAACTCCGAGCGAAACTACGAGAGAAACTCCGAGAGAAACTCCGAGCGAAACTCCGAGCGAAACTCCGAGCGAAACTACGAGAGAAACTACGAGAGAAACTACGAGAGAAACTACGAGAGAACCTCTGAGAGAACCTCTGAGAGAACCTCTGAGAGAACCTCTGAGAGAACCTCTGAGAGAAACTCCGAGCGAAACTCCGAGTGAAACTACGAGAGAAACTACAAGAGAAACTACGAGAGAACCTCTGAGAGAACCTCTGAGAGAACCTCTGAGAGAACCTCTGAGAGAACCTCTGAGAGAACCTCTGAGAGAACCTCTGAGAGAAACTCCGAGAGAAACTCCGAGTGGAACTCTGAGAAACTCCCAGAAAAAATTCAGAGAGAATCTCCGAGAGAAACTCCGAGAGAAACTCCGAGAGAAACTCTGAGAAGAACTCTGAGAAACTCCCTGAAAAAACTCTGAGAGGAACTATTAGAGAAAATATGAGAGAACCTCTGAGAGAAACTCCAAGAGAAACTCGAAGAGAAACTCTGAGAAGCTCCAACAGAAACTCTGAGAAACTCTGAGAGAAAATCTGAGAGAAACTCTGAGAGAAACTCTGAGAGAAACTCCAAGAGAAAAGCTGAGAAGCTCCAAGAGAATTTCTGAGAAACTCCAAGAGAAACTCTGAGAGAAACCCTGAGAAGCTCCAACAGAAACTCTGAGAAACTCCAAGAGGAACTCCGAGAGAAACTCTGAGAGAAACTCTGAGAGAAACTTCAAGAAATTCTGAGAGAAACTCTGAGAGAAACTCGGAGAGAAATTCTGAGAGAAACAATGAGAAACATCCGCGAGTCCTCTGAGAAACTCTGCGAGAAACTACGAGAGAAACGCCAAGAGAAACTCTGAGAGAAATTCTGAGAAACTCTGAGAGAAACTCTGAGAGAAAGTCCAAAAGAAGCTGCAAGAGGAACTGCGAGAGGAACTGCGAGAGGAACTGCGAGAGGAACTCCAAGAGAAACTCTGAGAATAAATTCTGAGAAACTCTGAGAATCTCCGAAAGAAACGCTAAGAGAAACTCAGAGAAACTGCGAAACAGCGAGAGAAACTCCAAGAGAAATTCTGAGAAACTCCAAGGGAAACTCCGAGAGAAACTCTGAAAGAAACTCTGAGAGAAATTCTGAGAAACTCTGAGAGAAACTCTGAGAGAAAGTCCAAAAGAAGCTGCAAGAGGAACTGCGAGAGGAACTGCGAGAGGAACTGTGAGAGGAACTCCAAGAGAAACTCTGAGAATAAATTCTGAGAAACTCTGAGAATCTCCGAAAGAAACGCTAAGAGAAACTCAGAGAAACTGCGAAACAGCGAGAGAAACTCCAAGAGAAATTCTGAGAAACTCCAAGGGAAACTCCAAGAGAAACTCTGAAAGAAACTCTGAGAGAAACTCAGGAGAAGCTCCATGATAAACTCTGAGAGAAACTCTGAGAGAATCTCCGAGAGAAACTCGGAGAGAAATTCTGAGAAACTCTGAGGATCTCTGAGAGAAACCCTAAGAGAAGCCTAAGAAAAACTCTGAGAGAAGCTCTGAGAGAAATTCTGCGAAACAGCCAGAGAAACTGCAAGAGAAACTCTGAGAAACTCCGAGAGAAACTCTGAGAAACTCCGAGAGAAACTCCGAGAGAAACTCCGAGAGAAACTCCGAGAGAAACTCTGAAAAGAACTCCGAGAGGAACTCCGAGAGGAACTCCGAGAGCAACTCCGAGAGAAACTACGAGAGAAACTCTGAGAGAAACTCTGAGAGAAAGTCTGAGAAGCTCCAACAGAAACTCTGAGAAACTCCGAGAGGAACTCCGGGAGAAACTGCGAGAGAATCTCCGAGAGAAACTCGGAGAGAAACTCGGAAAGAAACTTCAAGAAATTCTGAGAGAAACTCTGAGAGAAACTCTGAGAGAAACAATGAGAAACTCTGCGAGAAACTACGAGAGAAACTCTGAGAGAAATTCTGAGAAGCTCCAACAAAAACATTGAATGAAACTCCGAGAAAAACTCCGAGAGAAACTCCGAGAGGAACTCCGAGAGAAACTCCGAGAGAAACTACGAGAGAAACGCCAAGAGAAACTCTGAGAGAAATTCTGAGAAACTCTGAGAGAAACTCTGAGAGAAAGTCCAAGAGAAGCTGCAAGAGGAACTGCGAGAGGAACTGCGAGAGGAACTGCGAGAGGAACTCCGAGAGGAACTCCGAGAGAAACTCCGAGAGAAACTCCGAGAGAAACTCCGAGAGAAACTGCGAGAGAAACTCTGAAAGAATCTCCGAGAGACACTCCGAGAGAAACAGTGAGAGAAACTCTGAGAAGCACCATGATAAACTCTGAATGAAACTCTGAGAGAATCTCCGAGAGAAACTCGGAAAGAAATTCTGAGAAACTCTGAGGATCTCTGAGAGAAACCCTAAGTGAAACTCTGAGAGAAGCTCTGAGTGAAATTCTACGAAACAGCCAGAGAAACTGCAAGAGAAACTACGAGAGAAACTCCTTGAAAACTCCGAGAGAAACTCCGAGAGAAAATCCGAGAGAAACTCCGAGAGAAACTCCGAGTGAAACTCCGAGCGAAACTCCGAGCGAAACTCCGAGCGAAACTACGAGAGAAACTACGAGAGAAACTACGAGAGAAACTACGAGAGAACCTCTGAGAGAACCTCTGAGAGAACCTCTGAGAGAACCTCTGAGAGAACCTCTGAGAGAAACTCCGAGCGAAACTCCGAGTGAAACTACGAGAGAAACTACGAGAGAAACTACGAGAGAACCTCTGAGAGAACCTCTGAGAGAACCTCTGAGAGAACCTCTGAGAGAACCTCTGAGAGAACCTCTGAGAGAACCTCTGAGAGAACCTCTGAGAGAAACTCTGAGAGAAACTCCGAGAGAAACTCCGAGTGGAACTCTGAGAAACTCCCAGAAAAAATTCAGAGAGAATCTCCGAGAGAAACTCCGAGAGAAACTCCGAGAGAAACTCCGAGAAGAACTCTGAGAAACTCCCTGAAAAAACTTTGAGAGGAACTATTAGAGAAAATATGAGAGAACCTCTGAGAGAAACTCCAAGAGAAACTCGAAGAGAAACTCTGAGAAGCTCCAACAGAAACTCTGAGAAACTCTGAGAGAAAATCTGAGAGAAACTCTGAGAGAAACTCTGAGAGAAACTCCAAGAGAAAAGCTGAGAAGCTCCAAGAGAATTTCTGAGAAACTCCAAGAGAAACTCTGAGAGAAACCCTGAGAAGCTCCAACAGAAACTCTGAGAAACTCCAAGAGGAACTCCGAGAGAAACTCTGAGAGAAACTCTGAGAGAAACTTCAAGAAATTCTGAGAGAAACTCTGAGAGAAACTCGGAGAGAAATTCTGAGAGAAACAATGAGAAACATCCGCGAGTCCTCTGAGAAACTCTGCGAGAAACTACGAGAGAAACGCCAAGAGAAACTCTGAGAGAAATTCTGAGAAACTCTGAGAGAAACTCTGAGAGAAAGTCCAAAAGAAGCTGCAAGAGGAACTGCGAGAGGAACTGCGAGAGGAACTGCGAGAGGAACTCCAAGAGAAACTCTGAGAATAAATTCTGAGAAACTCTGAGAATCTCCGAAAGAAACGCTAAGAGAAACTCAGAGAAACTGCGAAACAGCGAGAGAAACTCCAAGAGAAATTCTGAGAAACTCCAAGGGAAACTCCGAGAGAAACTCTGAAAGAAACTCTGAGAGAAACTCAGGAGAAGCTCCATGATAAACTCTGAGAGAAACTCTGAGAGAATCTCCGAGAGAAACTCGGAGAGAAATTCTGAGAAACTCTGAGGATCTCTGAGAGAAACCCTAAGAGAAGCCTAAGAAAAACTCTGAGAGAAGCTCTGAGAGAAATTCTGCGAAACAGCCAGAGAAACTGCAAGAGAAACTCTGAGAAACTCCGAGAGAAACTCTGAGAAACTCCGAGAGAAACTCCGAGAGAAACTCCGAGAGAAACTCCGAGAGAAACTCTGAAAAGAACTCCGAGAGGAACTCCGAGAGGAACTCCGAGAGGAACTCCGAGAGGAACTCCGAGAGCAACTCCGAGAGAAACTCCGAGAGAAACTACGAGAGAAACTCTGAGAGAAACTCTGAGAGAAAGTCTGAGAAGCTCCAACAGAAACTCTGAGAAACTCCGAGAGGAACTCCGGGAGAAACTGCGAGAGAATCTCCGAGAGAAACTCGGAGAGAAACTCGGAAAGAAACTTCAAGAAATTCTGAGAGAAACTCTGAGAGAAACTCTGAGAGAAACAATGAGAAACTCTGCGAGAAACTACGAGAGAAACTCTGAGAGAAAGTCTGAGAAGCTCCAACAAAAACATTGAATGAAACTCCGAGAAAAACTCCGAGAGAAACTCCGAGAGGAACTCCGAGAGAAACTCCGAGAGAAACTACGAGAGAAACGCCAAGAGAAACTCTGAGAGAAATTCTGAGAAACTCTGAGAAAAACTCTGAGAGAAAGTCCAAGAGAAGCTGCAAGAGGAACTGCGAGAGGAACTGCGAGAGGAACTCCGAGAGGAACTCCGAGAGAAACTCCGAGAGAAACTCCGAGAGAAACTCCGAGAGAAACTCCGAGAGAAACTCCAAGAGAAACTCCGAAATAAACTTTGAGAATAAATTCTGAGAAACTCTGAGAATCTCCAAGAGAAACCCTAAGAGAAACGCTAAGAGAAACTCAGAGAAACTGCGAAACAGCGAGAGAAACTCCAAGAGAAATTCTGAGAAACTCCAAGGGAAACTCCGAGAGAAACTGCAACAGAAACTCTGAGAGAAACTCTGAGAGAATCTCCGAGAGAAACTCGGAGAGAAATTCTGAGAAACTCTGAGGATCTCTGAGAGAAAACCTAAGAGAAACCCTAAGAAAAACTCTGAGAGAAGCTCTGAGAGAAATTCTGCGAAACAGCGAGAGAAACTGCAAGAGAAACTCTGAGAAACTCTGAGAGAAACTCCGAGAGAAACTCAGAGAGAAACTCCGAGAGAAACTCCGAGAGAAACTCCAAGAGTAACTCTGAAAAGAACTCCGAGAGGAACTCCGAGAGTATCTACGAGAGAAACTCTGAGAGAAAGTCTGAGAAGCTCCAACAGAAACTCTGAGAAACTCCGAGAGGAACTCCGAGAGAAACTCCGAGAGGAACTCCGAGAGGAACTCCGAAAGAAACTCCGAGAGAAACTAAGAGCGAAACTACCAGAGAAACTACCAGAGAAACTCCGAGAGAAACTCCGAGAGAAACTCCAAGAGAAGCTCCGAGAGAAACTCCAAGAGAAACTACGAGAGAAACTACGAGAGAAAGTCTGAGAAGCTCCAACAGAAACTCTGAAAAACTCCGAGAGGAACTCCGAGAGGAACTCCGAGAGGAACTCCGAGAGGAACCCCGAGAGAAACTCCGAGAGAAACTCCGAGAGAAACTGCGAGAGAAACTCTGAAAGAATCTCCGAGAGACACTCCGAGAGAAACAGTGAGAGAAACTCTGAGAAGCACCATGATAAACTCTGAAAGAAACTCTGAGAGAATCTCCGAGAGAAACTCGGAAAGAAATTCTGAGAAACTCTGAGGATCTCCGAGAGAAACCCTAAGTGAAACTCTGAGAGAAGCTCTGAGTGAAATTCTACGAAACAGCCAGAGAAACTGCAAGAGAAACTACGAGAGAAACTCCATGAAAACTCCGAGAGAAACTCCGAGAGAAAATCCGAGAGAAACTCCGAGAGAAACTCCGAGTGAAACTCCGAGCGAAACTCCGAGCGAAACTACGAGAGAAACTACGAGAGAAACTACGAGAGAAACTACGAGAGAACCTCTGAGAGAACCTCTGAGAGAACCTCTGAGAGAACCTCTGAGAGAACCTCTGAGAGAACCTCTGAGAGAACCTCTGAGAGAAACTCCGAGCGAAACTCCGAGCGAAACTACGAGAGAAACTACGAGAGAAACTACGAGTGAACCTCTGAGAGAACCTCTGAGAGAACCTCTGAGAGAACCTCTGAGTGAACCTCTGAGAGAACCTCTGAGAGAACCTCTGAGAGAAACTCTGAGAGAAACTCCGAGAGAAACTCCGAGTGGAACTCTGAGAAACTCCCAGAAAAAATTCAGAGAGAATCTCCGAGAGAAACTCCGAGAGAAACTCCGAGAGAAACTCCGAGAAGAACTCTGAGAAACTCCCTGAAAAAACTCTGAGAGGAACTATTAGAGAAAATATGAGAGAACCTCTGAGAGAAACTCCAAGAGAAATACTGAGAGTATCTCCGTGAGAACCTCCGAGAGGAACTCCAAGAGAAACTCGAAGAGAAACTCTGAGAAGCTCCAACAGAAACTCTGAGAAACTCTGAGAGAAAATCTGAGAGAAACTCTGAGAGAAACTCTGAGAGAAACTCCAAGAGAAAAGCTGAGAAGCTCCAAGAGAATTTCTGAGAAACTCCAAGAGAAACTCTGAGAGAAACCCTGAGAAGCTCCAACAGAAACTCTGAGAAACTCCAAGAGGAACTCCGAGAGAATCTCCGAGAGAATCTCCGAGAGAAACTCCGAGAGAATCTCCAAGAGAAACTCCGAGAGAATCTCCGAGAGAAACTCCGAGAGAAACTCCGAGAGAATCTCCGAGAGAAACTCCGAGAGAAACTCCGAGAGAAACTCTGAAAAGAACCCTGAGAGGAACTCCGAGAGGAACTCCGAGAGCAACTCCGAGAGGAACTCCGAGAGCAACTCCGAGAGCAACTCCGAGAGCAACTCCGAGAGCAACTCCGAGAGCAACTCCGAGAGAAACTCCGAGAGAAACTCTGAGAGAAACTCTGAAAAGAACTCCGAGAGGAACTCCGAGAGGAACTCCGAGAGAAGCTCTGAGAGAAACGCTGAGAGAAACTGAGAGAGCAATTCTGAGAAACTCTGAGAATCTCCGAGAGAAACTCGGAGAGAAACTCGGAAAGAAACTTCAAGAAATTCTGAGAGAAACTCTGAGAGAAACTCTGAGAGAAAGTCTGAGAGAAACAATGAGAAACATCCGCGAGTCCTCTGAGAAACTCTGCGAGAAACTACGAGAGAAACGCCAAGAGAAACTCTGAGAGAAATTCTGAGAAACTCTGAGAGAAACTCTGAGAGAAAGTCCAAGAGAAGCTGCGAGAGGAACTGCGAGAGGAACTGCGAGAGGAACTCCGAAATAAACTCTGAGAATAAATTCTGAGAAACTCTGAGAATCTCCAAGAGAAACCCTAAGAGAAACGCTAAGAGAAACTCAGAGAAACTGTGAAACAGCTAGAGAAACTCCAAGAGAAATTCTGAGAAACTCCAAGGGAAACTCCGAGAGAAACTCTGAAAGAAACTCTGAAAGAAACCCGGAGAGGAACTCTGTGAGAAACTCTGAGAGAAATTCTGAGAGAATCTCCGAGAGAAACTCGGAGAGAAATTCTGAGAAACTCTGAGGATCTCTGAGAGAAACCCTAAGAGAAACCCTAAGAAAACTCTGAGAGAAGCTCTGAGAGAAATTCTGCGAAACAGCCAGAGAAACTGCAAGAGAAACTCCGAGAGAATCTCCGAGAGAAACTCCGAGGGAAACTCCGAGAGAAACTCCGAGAGAAACTCCGAGAGAAACTCCGAGAGAAACTCTGAAAAGAACTCCGAGAGGAACTCCGAGAGGAACTCCGAGAGAAACTCCGAGAGAAACTACGAGAGAAACTCTGAAAGAAAGTCTGAGAAGCTCCAACAGAAACTCTGACAAACTCCGAGAGGAACTCCGAGAGAAACTGCGGGAGAATCTCTGAGAGAAACTTGGAGAGAACCTTGGAGAGAAACTTCAAGAAATTCAAAGGGAAACTCTGAGAGAAACTCTGAGAGAAACTGAGAGAGCAATTCTGAGAAACTCTGAGAAACTCAGAGAGAAACAATGAGAAACTCCGTGAGTCCTCTGAGAAACTCTGCGAGAAACTACAAGAGAAACGCCAAGAGAAACTCTGAGAGAAACTCTGATAAACTCTGAGAGAAACTCTGAGAGAAAGTCCAAGAGGAACTCCGAGAGAAACATCGAGAGAAACTCGGAGAGAAACTCCGAGAGAAACTCCGAGAGAAACTGCGAAATAAACTCTGAGAATAAATTCTGAGAAACTCTGAAAATCTCCAAGAGAAACCCTAAGAGAAACGCTAAGAGAAACTCAGAGAAACTGCGAAACAGCGAGAGAAACTCCAAGAGAAATTCTGAGAAACTCCAAGGGAAACTCCGAGAGAAACTGCAACAGAAACTCTGAGAGAAACTCAGGAGAAGCTCCATGATAAGCTCTGAGAGAAACTCTGAGGATCTCTGAGAGAAACCCTAAGAGAAACCCTAAGAAAAACTCTGAGAGAAGCTCTGAGAGAAATTCTGCGAAACAGCAAGAGAAACTGCAAGAGAAACTCTGAGAAACTCTGAGAGAAACTCCGAGAGAAACTCCGACCGAAACTACGAGAGAAACTCCGAGAGAAACTCCGAGAAGAACTCTGAGAAACTCCCTGAAAAAAGTCTGAGAGGAACTATTAGAGAAACTATGAGAGAACCTCTGAGAGAAACTCCAGGAGAAATACTGAGAGTATCTCCGTGAGAAACTCCGAGAGGAACTCCAAGAGAAACTCGAAGAGAAACTCTGAGAAGCTCCAACAGAAACTCTGAGAAACTCCGAGTGGAACTCCGAGAGAAACTCCGAGAGAATCTCCGAGAGAATCTCCGAGAGAAACTCCGAGAGAAGCTCTGAGAGAATTTCCGAGAGAAACTCTTAGAGAAACTCTGAGAAGCTCCAAGATAAATTCTGAGAAACTCCTAGAGAAACTCCCAGAGAAACTCCGAGAGAAACTCCGAGAGAAACTCTGAGAGAAAATCTGAGAGAAACTCTGAGAGAAACTCTGAGAGAAACTCTGAGAGAAACTCTGAGAGAAACTCCGAGAGATACTCCGAGAGAATCTCCGAGAGAAACTCCGAGACAATCCCCGAAAGAAACTCCGAGGGAAACTCCGAGAGAAACTCTGAGAGAAACTCTGAGAAGATCCAAGATAAATTCTGAGAAACTCACAGCGAAACTCTGAGAGAAACTCCGAGAGAAACTCCGAGAGAAACTCCGAGAGAAAATACGAGAGAAACTACGAGAGAAACTACGAGAGAAACTCCATAGAAACTCGAAGAGTAACTCTGATAAGCTCCAAAAGAAACTCCAAGGAGTTCCAAGAGAAAATTTGAGAAAATCCCAGAGAAACTCTGAGAGAAACTCTGAGAAGCTCCAACCAAAACTCTGAGAAACTCTGAGTGGAACTTTGAGAAACTCCCAGAAAATCCTTTGAGAGAAACTATGAGAGAAACCATGAGAGAAACCATGAGAGAAACTCCGAGAGAACCTCTGAGAGAAACTCCGAGAGAATATCCAAGAGAAACTGCAAGAGAAACTCGAAGAGGAACTCTGAGAAGCTCCAACAGAAACTCTGAGAAACTCCGAGAGGAACTTGGAGAGAAACTCCGAGAGAATCTCCGAGAGAATCTCTGAGAGAATCTCTGAGAGAATCTCTGAGAGAATCTCCGAGAGAAACTCCGGCAGAAACTCCGGGAGAAGCTATGAGAGAATCTCCGAGAGAATCTCCTAGAGAAACTCCGAGAGAAACTCCGAGAGAAACTCCGAGAGATACTCCGAGAGATGCTCCGAGAGAAACTCTGAGAGAAACTCCAAGATACATTCTGAGAAACTCCGAGAGAATCTCCGAGAGAATCTCCTAGAGAAACTCCGAGAGAAACTCCGAGAGAAACTCCGAGAGAAACTCCGAGAGATGCTCCGAGAGATACTCCGAGAGATACTCCGAGAGATACTCCGAGAGAAACTCTGAGAGAAACTCCAAGATACATTCTGAGAAACTCCGAGAGAAACTCCGAGAGAAACTCCGAGAGAAACTCCGAGAGGCACTCCGAGAGAAACTCCGGGAGAATCTCCGAGAGAAACTACGAGAGAAGCTCCAAGAGAAACTCCGAGAGAAACTCTGAGAAGCTCCAAGATAAATTCTGAGAAACTCCGAGAGAAACTCTGAGAGAAACTCTGAGAGAAACTCCGAGAGAAACTCCGAGAGAAACTCCGAGAGAAACTCCGAGAGAAACTCCGAGAGAAACTCCAAGAGAAACTCTGAAAAGAACTCTGAGAGGGACTCCGAGAGGAACTCCGAGAGAAACTCCGAGAGAAACTACGAGAGAAACTCCGAGAGAAAGTCTGAGAAGCTCCAACAGAAACTCTGAGAAACTCCGAGAGGAACTCGGAGAGAAACTCCGAGAGAAACTCCGAGAGAATCTCCGAGAGAAGCTCCGAGAGAATCTCCGAGAGAAACTCTGGGAGAAACTCCAGGAGAAGCTATGAGAGAATCTCCGAGAGAATCTCCTAGAGAAACTCCGAGAGATACTCCGAGAGATACTCCGAGAGAAAGTCCGACAGAAACTCTGAGAGAAACTTGGAGAGAAACTCCAAGAGAAAATCTGAGAAGCTCCAAGAGAAATTCTGAGAAACTCCCAGAGAAACTCTGAGAGAAGCTCTGAGAGAAACTCTGAGAGAAATTGAGAGAGCAATTCTGAGAAACTCTGCGAATCTCCGAGAGAAACTCGGAGAGAAACAATGAGAAACTCCGCGAGTCCTCTGAGAAACTCTGCGAGAAACTACGAGAGAAACGCCAAGAGAAACTCTGAGAGAAATTCTGAGAAACTCTGAGAGAAACTCTGAGAGAAAGTCCAAGAGAAGCTGCAAGAGGAACTGCGAGAGGAACTGTGAGAGAAACTGCAAGAGAAACTCCGAGAGAAACATTGAGAGAAACTCCGAGAGAAACTCCGAGAGAAACTGAGAGAAACTCTGAAAAGAACTCCGAGAGGAACTCCGAGAGGAACTCCGAGAGGAACTCCGAGAGCAACTCCGAGAGAAACTCCAAGAGAAACTCCGAGAGAAACTCGGAGAGAAACTCCGAAATAAACTCTGAGAATAAAGTCTGAGAAGCTCAAACAGAAGCTCAGAGAAACTCCGAGAGGAACTCCGAGAGAAACTGCGAGTGAATCACCGAGAGAAATTCGGAGGGACACTCGGAGAGAAACTTCAAGAAATTCTGAGAGAAACTCTGAGAGAAACTCTGAGAGAAACTCTGAGAGAAACTCTGAGAGAAACAATGGGAAACATCCGCGAGTCCTCTGAGAAACTCTGCGAGAAACTACGAGAGAAACGCCAAGAGAAACTCTGAGAGAAATTCTGAGAAACTCTGAGAGAAACTCTGAGAGAAAGTCCAAGAGAAGCTGCGAGAGGAACTGCGAGAGGAACTGCGAGAGGAACTCCGAAATAAACTCTGAGAATAAATTCTGAGAAACTCTGAGAATCTCCAAGAGAAACCCTAAGAGAAACGCTAAGAGAAACTCAGAGAAACTGTGAAACAGCTAGAGAAACTCCAAGAGAAATTCTGAGAAACTCCAAGGGAAACTCCGAGAGAAACTCTGAAAGAAACTCTGAAAGAAACCCGGAGAGGAACTCTGTGAGAAACTCTGAGAGAAATTCTGAGAGAATCTCCGAGAGAAACTCGGAGAGAAATTCTGAGAAACTCTGAGGATCTCTGAGAGAAACCCTAAGAGAAACCCTAAGAAAACTCTGAGAGAAGCTCTGAGAGAAATTCTGCGAAACAGCCAGAGAAACTGCAAGAGAAACTCCGAGAGAATCTCCGAGAGAAACTCCGAGGGAAACTCCGAGAGAAACTCCGAGAGAAACTCCGAGAGAAACTCCGAGAGAAACTCTGAAAAGAACTCCGAGAGGAACTCCGAGAGGAACTCCGAGAGAAACTCCGAGAGAAACTACGAGAGAAACTCTGAAAGAAAGTCTGAGAAGCTCCAACAGAAACTCTGACAAACTCCGAGAGGAACTCCGAGAGAAACTGCGGGAGAATCTCTGAGAGAAACTTGGAGAGAACCTTGGAGAGAAACTTCAAGAAATTCAAAGGGAAACTCTGAGAGAAACTCTGAGAGAAACTGAGAGAGCAATTCTGAGAAACTCTGAGAAACTCAGAGAGAAACAATGAGAAACTCCGTGAGTCCTCTGAGAAACTCTGCGAGAAACTACAAGAGAAACGCCAAGAGAAACTCTGAGAGAAACTCTGATAAACTCTGAGAGAAACTCTGAGAGAAAGTCCAAGAGGAACTCCGAGAGAAACATCGAGAGAAACTCGGAGAGAAACTCCGAGAGAAACTCCGAGAGAAACTGCGAAATAAACTCTGAGAATAAATTCTGAGAAACTCTGAAAATCTCCAAGAGAAACCCTAAGAGAAACGCTAAGAGAAACTCAGAGAAACTGCGAAACAGCGAGAGAAACTCCAAGAGAAATTCTGAGAAACTCCAAGGGAAACTCCGAGAGAAACTGCAACAGAAACTCTGAGAGAAACTCAGGAGAAGCTCCATGATAAGCTCTGAGAGAAACTCTGAGGATCTCTGAGAGAAACCCTAAGAGAAACCCTAAGAAAAACTCTGAGAGAAGCTCTGAGAGAAATTCTGCGAAACAGCAAGAGAAACTGCAAGAGAAACTCTGAGAAACTCTGAGAGAAACTCCGAGAGAAACTCCGACCGAAACTACGAGAGAAACTCCGAGAGAAACTCCGAGAAGAACTCTGAGAAACTCCCTGAAAAAAGTCTGAGAGGAACTATTAGAGAAACTATGAGAGAACCTCTGAGAGAAACTCCAGGAGAAATACTGAGAGTATCTCCGTGAGAAACTCCGAGAGGAACTCCAAGAGAAACTCGAAGAGAAACTCTGAGAAGCTCCAACAGAAACTCTGAGAAACTCCGAGTGGAACTCCGAGAGAAACTCCGAGAGAATCTCCGAGAGAATCTCCGAGAGAAACTCCGAGAGAAGCTCTGAGAGAATTTCCGAGAGAAACTCTTAGAGAAACTCTGAGAAGCTCCAAGATAAATTCTGAGAAACTCCTAGAGAAACTCCCAGAGAAACTCCGAGAGAAACTCCGAGAGAAACTCTGAGAGAAAATCTGAGAGAAACTCTGAGAGAAACTCTGAGAGAAACTCTGAGAGAAACTCTGAGAGAAACTCCGAGAGATACTCCGAGAGAATCTCCGAGAGAAACTCCGAGACAATCCCCGAAAGAAACTCCGAGGGAAACTCCGAGAGAAACTCTGAGAGAAACTCTGAGAAGATCCAAGATAAATTCTGAGAAACTCACAGCGAAACTCTGAGAGAAACTCCGAGAGAAACTCCGAGAGAAACTCCGAGAGAAACTCCGAGAGAAAATACGAGAGAAACTACGAGAGAAACTACGAGAGAAACTCCATAGAAACTCGAAGAGTAACTCTGATAAGCTCCAAAAGAAACTCCAAGGAGTTCCAAGAGAAAATTTGAGAAAATCCCAGAGAAACTCTGAGAGAAACTCTGAGAAGCTCCAACCAAAACTCTGAGAAACTCTGAGTGGAACTTTGAGAAACTCCCAGAAAATCCTTTGAGAGAAACTATGAGAGAAACCATGAGAGAAACCATGAGAGAAACTCCGAGAGAACCTCTGAGAGAAACTCCGAGAGAATATCCAAGAGAAACTGCAAGAGAAACTCGAAGAGGAACTCTGAGAAGCTCCAACAGAAACTCTGAGAAACTCCGAGAGGAACTTGGAGAGAAACTCCGAGAGAATCTCCGAGAGAATCTCTGAGAGAATCTCTGAGAGAATCTCTGAGAGAATCTCCGAGAGAAACTCCGGCAGAAACTCCGGGAGAAGCTATGAGAGAATCTCCGAGAGAATCTCCTAGAGAAACTCCGAGAGAAACTCCGAGAGAAACTCCGAGAGATACTCCGAGAGATGCTCCGAGAGAAACTCTGAGAGAAACTCCAAGATACATTCTGAGAAACTCCGAGAGAATCTCCGAGAGAATCTCCTAGAGAAACTCCGAGAGAAACTCCGAGAGAAACTCCGAGAGAAACTCCGAGAGATGCTCCGAGAGATACTCCGAGAGATACTCCGAGAGATACTCCGAGAGAAACTCTGAGAGAAACTCCAAGATACATTCTGAGAAACTCCGAGAGAAACTCCGAGAGAAACTCCGAGAGAAACTCCGAGAGGCACTCCGAGAGAAACTCCGGGAGAATCTCCGAGAGAAACTACGAGAGAAGCTCCAAGAGAAACTCCGAGAGAAACTCTGAGAAGCTCCAAGATAAATTCTGAGAAACTCCGAGAGAAACTCTGAGAGAAACTCCGAGAGAAACTCCGAGAGAAACTCCGAGAGAAACTCCGAGAGAAACTCCGAGAGAAACTCCGAGAGAAACTCCGAGAGAAACTCCAAGAGAAACTCTGAAAAGAACTCTGAGAGGGACTCCGAGAGGAACTCCGAGAGAAACTCCGAGAGAAACTACGAGAGAAACTCCGAGAGAAAGTCTGAGAAGCTCCAACAGAAACTCTGAGAAACTCCGAGAGGAACTCGGAGAGAAACTCCGAGAGAAACTCCGAGAGAATCTCCGAGAGAAGCTCCGAGAGAATCTCCGAGAGAAACTCTGGGAGAAACTCCAGGAGAAGCTATGAGAGAATCTCCGAGAGAATCTCCTAGAGAAACTCCGAGAGATACTCCGAGAGATACTCCGAGAGAAAGTGCGACAGAAACTCTGAGAGAAACTTGGAGAGAAACTCCAAGAGAAAATCTGAGAAGCTCCAAGAGAAATTCTGAGAAACTCCCAGAGAAACTCTGAGAGAAGCTCTGAGAGAAACTCTGAGAGAAATTGAGAGAGCAATTCTGAGAAACTCTGCGAATCTCCGAGAGAAACTCGGAGAGAAAAAATGAGAAACTCCGCGAGTCCTCTGAGAAACTCTGCGAGAAACTACGAGAGAAACGCCAAGAGAAACTCTGAGAGAAATTCTGAGAAACTCTGAGAGAAACTCTGAGAGAAAGTCCAAGAGAAGCTGCAAGAGGAACTGCGAGAGGAACTGTGAGAGAAACTGCAAGAGAAACTCCGAGAGAAACATTGAGAGAAACTCCGAGAGAAACTCCGAGAGAAACTCTGAGAGAAACTCCGAGAGAAACTCCGAGAGAAACTCCGAAATAAACTCCGAAATAAACTCCGAAATAAACTCTGAGAATAAATTCTGAGAAACTCTGAGAATCTCCAAGAGAAACCCTAAGAGAAACGCTAAGAGAAACTCAGAGAAACTGCGAAACAGCGAGAGAAACTCCAAGAGAAATTCTGAGAAACTCCAAGGGAAACTCCGAGAGAAACTCTGAAAGAAACTCTGAAAGAAACTCGGAGAGGAACTCTGTGAGAAAATCTGAGAGAAATTCTGAGAGAATCTCCGAGAGAAACTCGGAGAGAAGTTCTGAGAAACTCTGAGGATCTCTGAGAGAAACCCTAAGAGAAACCCTAATAAAAACTCTGAGAGAAGCTCCGAGAGAAACTCTGCGAAACAGCCAGAGAAACTGCAAGAGAAACTCTGAGAAACTTCGAGAGAAACTCCGAGAGAAACTCTGAGGGAAACTCCGAGAGAAACTCCGAGAGAAACTCCGAGAGAAACTCTGAAAAGAACTCCGAGAGGAACTCCGAGAGGAACTCCGAGAGAAACTGCGAGAGAATCTCCGAGAGAAACTCGGAGAGAAACTCGGAGAGAACCTTCAAGAAATTCTGAGAGAAACTCTGAGAGAAACTCTGAGAGAAACTCTGAGAGAAACTCTGAAAAGAACTCCGAGAGGAACTCCGAGAGAAACTACGAGAGAAACTCCGAGAGAAAGTCTGAAAAGAACTCCGAGAGGAACTCCGAGAGAAATCCCGAGAGAAACTACGAGAGAAACTCCGAGAGAAAGTCTGAAAAGAACTCTGAGAGGAACTCCGAGAGGAACTCCGAGAGAAACTCCGAGAGAAACTACGAGAGAAACTCCGAGAGAAAGTCTGAGAAGCTCCATCAGAAACTCTGAGAAACTCCAAGAGGAACTCTGAGAGAAACTGCGAGAGAATCTCCGAGAGAAACTCGGAGAGAAACTCGGAGAGAACCTTCAAGAAATTCTGAGAGAAACTCTGAGAGAAACTCTGAGAGAAACTCTGAGAGAAACAATGAGAAACATCCGCGAGTCCTCTGAGAAACTCTGAGAGAATCTACGAGAGAAACGCCAAGAGAAACTCTGAGAGAAATTCTGAGAAATTCTGAGAGAAACTCTGAGAGAAAGTCCAAGAGAAGCTGCAAGAGGAACTGTGAGAGGAACTGCGAGAGGAACTGCAAGAGGAACTCCAAGAGAAACTCCGAGAGAAACTCCGAGAGAAACTCGGAGAGAAACTCCGAAATAAACTCTGAGAATAAATTCTGAGAAACTCTGAGAATCTCCAAGTGAAACCCTAAGAGAAACTCTGAGAGAAACTGCGAAACAGCGAGAGAAACTCCAAGAGAAATTCTGAGAAACTCCAAGGGAAACTCCGAGAGAAACTGCAACAGAAACTCTGAGAGAAACTCAGGAGAAGCTCCATGATAAACTCTGTGAGAAACTCTGAGAGAATCTCCGAGAGAAACTCGGAGAGAAATTCTGAGAAACTCTGAGGATCTCTGAGAGAAACCCTAAGAGAAACCCTAAGAAAAACTCTGAGAGAAGCTCTGAGAGAAATTCTGCGAAACAGCCAGAGAAACTGCAAGAGAAACTCTGAGAAACTCCGAGAGAAACTCCGAGAGAAACTCCGAGAGAAACTCCGAGAGATACTCCGAGAGAATCTCTGAGAGAAACTCCGAGACAATCCCCGAAAGAAACTCCGAGGGAAACTCCGAGAGAAACTCCGAGAGAAACTCCGAGAGAAAATACGAGAGAAACTACGAGAGAAACTACGAGAGAAACTCCATAGAAACTCGAAGAGTAACACTGATAAGCTCCAAGAGAAACTCTTAGAAACTCCAAGAGAAACTCTGAGAAAATTCCAGAGAAACTCTGAGAGAAACTCTGAGAAGCTCCAACCGAAACTCTGAGAAACTCCGAGTGGAACTCTGAGAAACTCCCAGAAAAAACTTTGAGAGAAACTATGAGAGAAACTATGAGAGAAACTATGAGAGAAACTATGAGAGAAACTTCGAGAGAACCTCTGAGAGAAACTCCGAGAGAACCTCTGAGAGAAACTCCGAGAGAAACGCCAAGAGCATCTCCAAGAGAAACTGCAAGGGGAACTCGAAGAGAAACTCTGAGAAGCTCCAACAGAAACTCTGAGAAACTCCGAGATGAACTCGGAGAGAAACTCCGAGAGAATCACCGAGAGAATCTCCGAGAGAATCTCCGAGAGAAACTCCAGGAGAAACTCCGGGAGAAGCTATGAGAGAATCTCCGAGAGAAACTCCAAGAGAAACTCCGAGAGAAACTCCGAGAGATACCCCGAGAGAAACTCCGAGAGATACTCCGAGAGATACTCCGAGAGATACTCCGAGAGATACTCCGAGAGATACTCTGAGAGAAACTCCAAGATACATTCTGAGAAACTCCCAGAGAAACTCCGAGAGAAACTCCGAGAGAAACTCCGAGAGAAACTCCGAGAGAAACTCCGAGAGAACCTCTGAGAGAAACTCCAAGATACATTCTGAGAAACTCCGAGAGAAACTCCGAGAGAAACTCCGAGAGAATCTCCGAGAGACACTCCGAGAGAATCTACGAGAGAAGCTCCAAGAGAAACTCCGAGAGACACTCTGAGAGAATCTCCGAGAGAATCTCCGAGAGAAACTATGAGAGAAGCTCCGTGAGAAACTCCGAGAGAAACTCTGAGAGATACTCTGAGAGATACTCTGAGAGATACTCTGAAAGAAACTCTGAGAGAAACTCTGAGAAGCTCCAAGATAACTTCTGAGAAACTCCGAGAGAAACTACGAGAGAAACTCTGAGAGAAACTCTGAGAGAAACTCCGAGACAAACTCCGAGAGAATCTCCGAGAGAATCTCCGAGAGAATCTCCGAGAGAATCTCCGAAAGAAACTCCGAGAGAAACTACGAGAGAAACTACGAGAGAAACTATGAGAGAACCTCGGAGAGAAACTCCGAGAGAACCTCTGAGAGAACCTCTGAGAGAAACTCCGAGAGAAACTCCGCGAGAAACTCCGAGAGAAACTCCGAAAGAAACTCTTAGAGAAACTCAGAAGGAAACTCCGAGGGGAACTCCGAGAGAAACTCCGAGAGAATCTCCGAGAGAAACTCCGAGAGAAACTCCGAGAGAAACTCAGAGAGAAACTCCGAAAGAAACCCCGAAAGAAACTCTGAAAGAAACTCTGAAGGAATCTCTGTGAATCGCCAAGAGAAACTGTGAGAGAAACTCTGAGAAACGGTGAGAGAAACTCCTAGAGAAACTCTGAGAAACTCCCAGAAAAACTCCGAGACAAACTCCAAGAGAAACTCCGAGACAAACACCGAGAGAAACTCCGAGAGAAAATCCGAGAGAAACTCCGAGAGATACTCCGAGAGGACCCCTGAGAAACTCCCAGAAAAAACTCTGAGAGAAACTATGAGAGAAACTATGAGAGAAACTATGAGAGAAACTATGAGAGAAAATATGAGAGAAACTCCAACAGAAACTCCAAGAGAAACTCCAAGAGAAACTCTGAGAAGCTCCACTAAAAACTCTGAGAAACTCTCAGAGAAACTCTGAGAGAAACCCTGAGAAGCTCCAACAGAAACTCTGAGAAACTCCGAGAGGAAATCCGAGAGAAACTCCGAGAGAATCTCCGAGAGAAACTCCGAGAGTAAGTCCGACAGAAACTCTGAGAGAAACTCTGAGAGAAACTCTGAGAGAAACTCCAAGAGAAAATCTGAGAAGCTCCAAGAGAAATTCTGAGAAACTCCCAGAGAAACTCCCAGAGAAACTCTGAGAGAAGCTCTGAGAGAAACTCTGAGAGAAACTGAGAGAGCAATTCTGAGAAACTCTGAGAATCTCCGAGAGAAACTCGGAGAGAAACAATGAGAAACTCCGCGAGTTCTCTGAGAAACTCTGCGAGAAACTACGAGAGAAACGCCAAGAGAAACTCTGAGAGAAATTCTGATAAACTCTGAGAGAAACTCTGAGAGAAACTCCAAGATACATTCTGAGAAACTCCGAGAGAAACTCCGAGAGAAACTCCGAGAGAAACTCCGAGAGAACCTCTGAGAGAACCTCTGAGAGAACCTCTGAGAGAACCTCTGAGAGAAACTCCGAGAGGCACTCCGAGAGAAACTCCGGGAGAATCTCCGAGAGACAATCTGAGAGAACCTCCGAGAGAAACTACGAGAGAAGCTCCAAGAGAAACTCCGAGAGAAACTCTGAGAAGCTCCAAGATAATTTCTGAGAAACTCCGAGAGAAACTCCGAGAGAAACTCCGAGAGAAACTCTGAGAGAAACTCCGAGAGAATCTCCGAGAGAATCTCCGAAAGAAACTCCGAGAGAAACTCCGAGAGAATCTCCGAAAGAAACTCCGAGAGAAACTCCAAGAGAAACTCCGAGAGAAACTCCGAGAGAAACTCCGAGAGAAACCCCGAGAGAAACTCCGAGAGAAACTCCGAGAGGAACTCCGAAAGAAACTCCGAAAGAAACTCTGAAAGAAACTCTGAAGGAATCTCTGTGAATCATCAAGAGAAACTGCGAGAGAAGCTCCAAGAGAAACTCCGAGAGAAACTCTGAGAAGTTCCAAGATAAATTCTGAGAAACTCCGAGAGAAACTCCGAGAGAAACTCTGAGAGAAACTCCGAGAGAAACTCTGAGAGAAACTCGGAGAGAAACTCCGAAATAAACTCTGAGAATAAATTCTGAGAAACTCTGAGAATCTCCAAGTGAAACCCTAAGAGAAACTCTGAGAGAAACTGCGAAACAGCGAGAGAAACTCCAAGAGAAATTCTGAGAAACTCCAAGGGAAACTCCGAGAGAAACTGCAACAGAAACTCTGAGAGAAACTCAGGAGAAGCTCCATGATAAACTCTGTGAGAAACTCTGAGAGAATCTCCGAGAGAAACTCGGAGAGAAATTCTGAGAAACTCTGAGGATCTCTGAGAGAAACCCTAAGAGAAACCCTAAGAAAAACTCTGAGAGAAGCTCTGAGAGAAATTCTGCGAAACAGCCAGAGAAACTGCAAGAGAAACTCTGAGAAACTCCGAGAGAAACTCCGAGGGAAACTCCGAGAGAAACTCCGAGAGAAACTCCGAGAGAAAATACGAGAGAAACTACGAGAGAAACTCCATAGAAACTCGAAGAGTAACACTGATAAGCTCCAAGAGAAACTCTTAGAAACTCCAAGAGAAACTCTGAGAAAATTCCAGAGAAACTCTGAGAGAAACTCTGAGAAGCTCCAACCGAAACTCTGAGAAACTCCGAGTGGAACTCTGAGAAACTCCCAGAAAAAACTTTGAGAGAAACTATGAGAGAAACTATGAGAGAAACTATGAGAGAAACTATGAGAGAAACTTCGAGAGAACCTCTGAGAGAAACTCCGAGAGAACCTCTGAGAGAAACTCCGAGAGAAACGCCAAGAGCATCTCCAAGAGAAACTGCAAGGGGAACTCGAAGAGAAACTCTGAGAAGCTCCAACAGAAACTCTGAGAAACTCCGAGATGAACTCGGAGAGAAACTCCGAGAGAATCACCGAGAGAATCTCCGAGAGAATCTCCGAGAGAAACTCCAGGAGAAACTCCGGGAGAAGCTATGAGAGAATCTCCGAGAGAAACTCCAAGAGAAACTCCGAGAGAAACTCCGAGAGATACCCCGAGAGAAACTCCGAGAGAAACTCCGAGAGATACTCCGAGAGATACTCCGAGAGATACTCCGAGAGATACTCCGAGAGATACTCTGAGAGAAACTCCAAGATACATTCTGAGAAACTCCCAGAGAAACTCCGAGAGAAACTCCGAGAGAAACTCCGAGAGAAACTCCGAGAGAAACTCCGAGAGAACCTCTGAGAGAAACTCCAAGATACATTCTGAGAAACTCCGAGAGAAACTCCGAGAGAAACTCCGAGAGAATCTCCGAGAGACACTCCGAGAGAATCTACGAGAGAAGCTCCAAGAGAAACTCCGAGAGACACTCTGAGAGAATCTCCGAGAGAATCTCCGAGAGAAACTATGAGAGAAGCTCCGTGAGAAACTCCGAGAGAAACTCTGAGAGATACTCTGAGAGATACTCTGAGAGATACTCTGAAAGAAACTCTGAGAGAAACTCTGAGAAGCTCCAAGATAACTTCTGAGAAACTCCGAGAGAAACTACGAGAGAAACTCTGAGAGAAACTCTGAGAGAAACTCCGAGACAAACTCCGAGAGAATCTCCGAGAGAATCTCCGAGAGAATCTCCGAGAGAATCTCCGAAAGAAACTCCGAGAGAAACTACGAGAGAAACTACGAGATAAACTATGAGAGAACCTCGGAGAGAAACTCCGAGAGAAACTCCGAGAGAACCTCTGAGAGAACCTCTGAGAGAAACTCCGCGAGAAACTCCGAGAGAAACTCCGCGAGAAACTCCGAGAGAAACTCCGAGAGAAACTCCGAGAGAAACTCCGAAAGAAACTCTTAGAGAAACTCAGAAGGAAACTCCGAGGGGAACTCCGAGAGAAACTCCGAGAGAATCTCCGAGAGAAACTCCGAGAGAAACTCCGAGAGAAACTCAGAGAGAAACTCCGAAAGAAACCCCGAAAGAAACTCTGAAAGAAACTCTGAAGGAATCTCTGTGAATCGCCAAGAGAAACTGTGAGAGAAACTCTGAGAAACGGTGAGAGAAACTCCTAGAGAAACTCTGAGAAACTCCCAGAAAAACTCCGAGACAAACTCCAAGAGAAACTCCGAGACAAACACCGAGAGAAACTCCGAGAGAAAATCCGAGAGAAACTCCGAGAGATACTCCGAGAGGACCCCTGAGAAACTCCCAGAAAAAACTCTGAGAGAAACTATGAGAGAAACTATGAGAGAAACTATGAGAGAAACTATGAGAGAAAATATGAGAGAAACTCCAACAGAAACTCCAAGAGAAACTCCAAGAGAAACTCTGAGAAGCTCCACTAAAAACTCTGAGAAACTCTCAGAGAAACTCTGAGAGAAACCCTGAGAAGCTCCAACAGAAACTCTGAGAAACTCCGAGAGGAAATCCGAGAGAAACTCCGAGAGAATCTCCGAGAGAAACTCCGAGAGTAAGTCCGACAGAAACTCTGAGAGAAACTCTGAGAGAAACTCTGAGAGAAACTCCGAGAGAAACTCCGAGAGGAACTCCGAAAGAAACTCCGAAAGAAACTCTGAAAGAAACTCTGAAGGAATCTCTGTGAATCATCAAGAGAAACTGCGAGAGAAGCTCCAAGAGAAACTCCGAGAGAAACTCTGAGAAGTTCCAAGATAAATTCTGAGAAACTCCGAGAGAAACTCCGAGAGAAACTCTGAGAGAAACTCCGAGAGAAACTCTGAGAGAAACTCGGAGAGAAACTCCGAAATAAACTCTGAGAATAAATTCTGAGAAACTCTGAGAATCTCCAAGTGAAACCCTAAGAGAAACTCTGAGAGAAACTGCGAAACAGCGAGAGAAACTCCAAGAGAAATTCTGAGAAACTCCAAGGGAAACTCCGAGAGAAACTGCAACAGAAACTCTGAGAGAAACTCAGGAGAAGCTCCATGATAAACTCTGTGAGAAACTCTGAGAGAATCTCCGAGAGAAACTCGGAGAGAAATTCTGAGAAACTCTGAGGATCTCTGAGAGAAACCCTAAGAGAAACCCTAAGAAAAACTCTGAGAGAAGCTCTGAGAGAAATTCTGCGAAACAGCCAGATAAACTGCAAGAGAAACTCTGAGAAACTCCGAGAGAAACTCCGAGAGAAACTCCGAGAGAAACTCCGAGAGATACTCCGAGAGAATCTCTGAGAGAAACTCCGAGACAATCCCCGAAAGAAACTCCGAGGGAAACTCCGAGAGAAACTCCGAGAGAAACTCCGAGAGAAAATACGAGAGAAACTACGAGAGAAACTACGAGAGAAACTCCATAGAAACTCGAAGAGTAACACTGATAAGCTCCAAGAGAAACTCTTAGAAACTCCAAGAGAAACTCTGAGAAAATTCCAGAGAAACTCTGAGAGAAACTCTGAGAAGCTCCAACCGAAACTCTGAGAAACTCCGAGTGGAACTCTGAGAAACTCCCAGAAAAAACTTTGAGAGAAACTATGAGAGAAACTATGAGAGAAACTATGAGAGAAACTTCGAGAGAACCTCTGAGAGAAACTCCGAGAGAACCTCTGAGAGAAACTCCGAGAGAAACGCCAAGAGCATCTCCAAGAGAAACTGCAAGGGGAACTCGAAGAGAAACTCTGAGAAGCTCCAACAGAAACTCTGAGAAACTCCGAGATGAACTCGGAGAGAAACTCCGAGAGAATCACCGAGAGAATCTCCGAGAGAATCTCCGAGAGAAACTCCAGGAGAAACTCCGGGAGAAGCTATGAGAGAATCTCCGAGAGAAACTCCAAGAGAAACTCCGAGAGAAACTCCGAGAGATACCCCGAGAGAAACTCCGAGAGATACTCCGAGAGATACTCCGAGAGATACTCCGAGAGATACTCCGAGAGATACTCTGAGAGAAACTCCAAGATACATTCTGAGAAACTCCGAGAGAAACTCCGAGAGAAACTCCGAGAGAAACTCCGAGAGAAACTCCGAGAGAACCTCTGAGAGAAACTCCAAGATACATTCTGAGAAACTCCGAGAGAAACTCCGAGAGAAACTCTGAGAGAATCTCCGAGAGACACTCCGAGAGAATCTACGAGAGAAGCTCCAAGAGAAACTCCGAGAGACACTCTGAGAGAATCTCCGAGAGAATCTCCGAGAGAAGCTATGAGAGAAGCTCCGTGAGAAACTCCGAGAGAAACTCTGAGAGATACTCTGAGAGATACTCTGAGAGATACTCTGAAAGAAACTCTGAGAGAAACTCTGAGAAGCTCCAAGATAACTTCTGAGAAACTCCGAGAGAAACTACGAGAGAAACTCTGAGAGAAACTCTGAGAGAAACTCCGAGACAAACTCCGAGAGAATCTCCGAGAGAATCTCCGAGAGAATCTCCGAGAGAATCTCCGAAAGAAACTCCGAGAGAAACTACGAGAGAAACTACGAGAGAAACTATGAGAGAACCTCGGAGAGAAACTCCGAGAGAAACTCCGAGAGAACCTCTGAGAGAACCTCTGAGAGAAACTCCGCGAGAAACTCCGAGAGAAACTCCGCGAGAAACTCCGAGAGAAACTCCGAGAGAAACTCCGAGAGAAACTCCGAAAGAAACTCTTAGAGAAACTCAGAAGGAAACTCCGAGGGGAACTCCGAGAGAAACTCCGAGAGAATCTCCGAGAGAAACTCCGAGAGAAACTCCGAGAGAAACTCAGAGAGAAACTCCGAAAGAAACCCCGAAAGAAACTCTGAAAGAAACTCTGAAGGAATCTCTGTGAATCGCCAAGAGAAACTGTGAGAGAAACTCTGAGAAACGGTGAGAGAAACTCCTAGAGAAACTCTGAGAAACTCCCAGAAAAACTCCGAGACAAACTCCAAGAGAAACTCCGAGACAAACACCGAGAGAAACTCCGAGAGAAAATCCGAGAGAAACTCCGAGAGATACTCCGAGAGGACCCCTGAGAAACTCCCAGAAAAAACTCTGAGAGAAACTATGAGAGAAACTATGAGAGAAACTATGAGAGAAACTATGAGAGAAAATATGAGAGAAACTCCAACAGAAACTCCAAGAGAAACTCCAAGAGAAACTCTGAGAAGCTCCACTAAAAACTCTGAGAAACTCTCAGAGAAACTCTGAGAGAAACCCTGAGAAGCTCCAACAGAAACTCTGAGAAACTCCGAGAGGAAATCCGAGAGAAACTCCGAGAGAATCTCCGAGAGAAACTCCGAGAGTAAGTCCGACAGAAACTCTGAGAGAAACTCTGAGAGAAACTCTGAGAGAAACTCCAAGAGAAAATCTGAGAAGCTCCAAGAGAAATTCTGAGAAACTCCCAGAGAAACTCCCAGAGAAACTCTGAGAGAAGCTCTGAGAGAAACTCTGAGAGAAACTGAGAGAGCAATTCTGAGAAACTCTGAGAATCTCCGAGAGAAACTCGGAGAGAAACAATGAGAAACTCCGCGAGTTCTCTGAGAAACTCTGCGAGAAACTACGAGAGAAATGCCAAGAGAAACTCTGAGAGAAATTCTGATAAACTCTGAGAGAAACTCTGAGAGAAACTCCAAGATACATTCTGAGAAACTCCGAGAGAAACTCCGAGAGAAACTCCGAGAGAAACTCCGAGAGAACCTCTGAGAGAACCTCTGAGAGAACCTCTGAGAGAACCTCTGAGAGAAACTCCGAGAGGCACTCCGAGAGAAACTCCGGGAGAATCTCCGAGAGACAATCTGAGAGAATCTCCGAGAGAAACTACGAGAGAAGCTCCAAGAGAAACTCCGAGAGAAACTCTGAGAAGCTCCAAGATAATTTCTGAGAAACTCCGAGAGAAACTCCGAGAGAAACTCCGAGAGAAACTCTGAGAGAAACTCCGAGAGAATCTCCGAGAGAATCTCCGAAAGAAACTCCGAGAGAAACTCCGAGAGAATCTCCGAAAGAAACTCCGAGAGAAACTCCAAGAGAAACTCCGAGAGAAACTCCGAGAGAAACCCCGAGAGAAACTCCGAGAGAAACTCCGAGAGGAACTCCGAAAGAAACTCCGAAAGAAACTCTGAAAGAAACTCTGAAGGAATCTCTGTGAATCATCAAGAGAAACTGCGAGAGAAGCTCCAAGAGAAACTCCGAGAGAAACTCTGAGAAGTTCCAAGATAAATTCTGAGAAACTCCGAGAGAAACTCCGAGAGAAACTCTGAGAGAAACTCCGAGAGAAACTCTGAGAGAAACTCCGAGAGAATCTCCGAGAGAATCTCCGAGAGAATCTCCGAAAGAAACTCCAAGAGAAACTCCGAGAGAATCTCCGAGAGAATCTCCGAAAGAAACTCCGAGAGAAACTCCGAGAGAATCTCCGAAAGAAACTCCGAGAGAAACTCCGAGAGAAACTACGAGAGAAACTCTGAGAGAAACTCCAAGAGAAACTCCGAGAGAAACTCCGAGAGAAACTCCGAGAGAAACCCCGAGAGAAACTCCGAGAGGAACTCCGAAAGAAACTCCGAAAGAAACTCTGAAGGAATCTCTGTGAATCACCAAGAGAAACTGCGAGAGAAACTCTGAGAAACGGTGAGAGAAACTCCTAGAGAATTTCTGAGAAACTCCCAGAAAAAACTCCGACACAAACTCCGAGAGAAACTCGGAGAGAAACTCCGAGAGAAACTCCGAGAGAAACTCCGAAAGGACCTCTGAGAAACTCCCAGAAAAAACTCTGAGAGAAACTATGAGAGGAAATATGAGAGAAACTATGAGAGAAACTATGAGAGAAACTATGAGAGAAACTACGAGAGAAACTCCAAGAGAAACTCCAAGAGAAACTCCAAGAGAAACTCCAAGAGAAACTCTGAGAAGCTCCACGAAAAACTCTGAGAAACTCCCAGAGAAACTCTGAGAGAAACCCTGAGAAGCTCCAACGGAAACTCTGAGAAACTCCGAGAGGAAATCCGAGAGAAACTCCGAGAGAATCTCCGAGAGAAAGTCTGACAGAAACTCTGAGAGAAACTCTGAGAGAAACGCCAAGAGAAACTCTGAGAGAAATTCTGAGAAACTCTGAGAGAAACTCTGAGAGAAAGTCCAAGAGAAGCTGCAAGAGGAACTGCAAGAGGAACTGCAAGAGGAACTGCGAGAGGAACTCCGAGAGGAACTCCGAGAGAAACTCCGAGAGATACTCCGAGAGAAACTCCGAGAGAAACTCCGAGAGAAACTCCGAAATAAACTCTGAGAATAAATTCTGAGAAACACTGAGAATCTCCAAGAGAAACCCTAAGAGAAACGCTAAGAGAAACTCAGAGAAACTGCGAAACAGCGAGAGAAACTCCAGGAGAAATTCTGAGAAACTCCAAGGGAAACTCCGAGAGAAACTCTGAAAGAAACTCTGAAAGAAACTCGGAGAGGAACTCTGTGAGAAACTCTGAGAGAAATTCTGAGAGAATCTCCGAGAGAAACTCGGAGAGAAATTCTGAGAAACTCTGAGGATCTCTGAGAGAAACCCTAAGAGAAACCCTAAGAAAAACTCTGAGAGAAGCTCTGAGAGAAATTCTGCGAAACAGCCAGAGAAACTGCAAGAGAAACTCTGAGAAACTCCGAGAGAAACTCTGAGAGAAACTCTGAGAGAAACTCCGAGAGAAACTCCGAGAGAAACTCCGAGAGAAACTCTGAGAGAAACTCTGAAAAGAACTCCGAGAGGAACTCCGAGAGGAACTCCGAGAGGAACTCCGAGAGCAACTCCGAGAGAAACTCCAAGAGAAACTCCGAGAGAAACTCGGAGAGAAACTCCGAAATAAACTCTGAGAATAAAGTCTGAGAGGCTCCAACAGAAGCTCAGAGAAACTCCGAGAGGAACTCCGAGAGAAACTGCGAGTGAATCACCGAGAGAAACTCGGAGAGACACTCGGAGAGAAACTTCAAGAAATTCTGAGAGAAACTCTGAGAGAAACTCTGAGAGAAACTCTGAGAGAAACTCTGAGAGAAACAATGGGAAACATCCGCGAGTCCTCTGAGAAACTCTGCGAGAAACTACGAGAGAAACGCCAAGAGAAACTCTGAGAGAAATTCTGAGAAACTCTGAGAGAAACTCTGAGAGAAAGTCCAAGAGAAGCTGCAAGAGGAACTCCGAGAGAAACTCCAAGAGAAACTCCAAGAGAAACTCCGAGAGAAACTCCGAGAGAAACTCGGAGAGAAACTCGGAGAGAAACTCGGAGAGAAACTCGGAGAGAAACTCGGAGAGAAACTCCGAAATAAACTCTGAGAATAAATTCTGAGAAACTCTGAGAATCTCCAAGTGAAACCCTAAGAGAATCTCTGAGAGAAACTGCGAAACAGCGATAGAAACTCCAAGAGAAATTCTGAGAAACTCCAAGGGAAACTCCGAGAGAAACTGCAACAGAAACTCTGAGAGATACTCAGGAGAAGCTCCATGATAAACTCTGAGAGAAACTCTGAGAGAATCTCCGAGAGAAACTTGGAGAGAAATTCTGAGAAACTCTGAGGATCTCTGAAAGAAACCCAAAGAGAAACCCTAAGAAAAACTCTGAGAGAAGCTCTGAGAGAAATTCTGCGAAACAGCCAGAGAAACTGCAAGAGAAACGCTGAGAAAATCCGAGAGATACTCCGAGAGAATCTCCGAGAGAAACTCCGAGACAATCCCCGAAAAAAACTCCGAGGGAAACTCCGAGAGAAACTCTGAGAGAAACTCTGAGAAGATCCAAGATAAATTCTGAGAAACTCACAGCGAAACTCTGAGAGAAACTCCGAGAGAAACTCCGAGAGAAAATACGAGAGAAACTACGAGAGAAACTACGAGAGAAACTCCATAGAAACTCGAAGAGTAACTCTGATAAGCTCCAAGAGAAACTCCGAGAATCTCCAAGAGAAACTCTGAGAAAATCCCAGAAAACTCTGAGAGAAACTCTGAGAAGCTCCAACCGAAACTCTGAGAAACTCCGAGTGGAACTCTGAGAAACTCCCAGAAAAACCTTTGAGAGAAACTATGAGAGAAGCTCCGAGAGAACCTCTGAGAGAAACTCTGAGAGAATCTCCGAGAGTAACGCCAAGAGAATCTCCAAGAGAAACTGCAAGAGAAACTCGAAGAGGAACTCTGAGAAACTCCAACAGAAACTCTGAGAAACTCCGAGAGGAACTCGGAGAGAAACTCCGAGAGAATCTCCGAGAGAATCTCCGAGAGAATCTCCGAGAGAAACTCCGGGAGAAACTCCAGGAGAAGCTATGAGAGAATCTCCGAGAGAATCTCCGAGAGAATCTCCGAGAGAAACTCCGAGAGATACTCCGAGAGATACTCCGAGAGAAAGTCCGACAGAAACTCTGAGAGAAACTCTGAGAGAAACTCTGAGAGAAACTCTGAGAGAAACTCCAAGAGAAAATCTGAGAAGCTCCAAGAGAAATTCTGAGAAACTCCCAGAGAAACTCTGAGAGAAACTGAGAGATCAATTCTGAGAAACTCTGAGAATCTCCGAGTGAAACTCGGAGAGAAACAATGAGAAACTCCGCGAGTCCTCTGAGAAACTCTGCGAGAAACTACGAGAGAAACGCCAAGAGAAACTCTGAGAGAAATTCTGAGAAACTCTGAAAGAAACTCTGAGAGAAAGTCCAAGAGAAGCTGCAAGAGGAACTGCGAGAGGAACTGCAAGAGGAACTCCGAGAGAAACTCCGAGAGAAACTCCGAGAGAAACTCCGAGAGAAACTCCGAGAGAAACTCCGAGAGAAACTCCGAAATAAACTCCGAAATAAACTCTGAGAATAAATTCTGAGAAACTCTGAGAATCTCCAAGAGAAACCCTAAGAGAAACGCTAAGAGAAACTCAGAGAAACTGCGAAACAGCGAGAGAAACTCCAAGAGAAATTCTGAGAAACTCCAAGGGAAACTCCGAGAGAAACTCTGAAAGAAACTCTGAAAGAAACTCGGAGAGGAACTCTGTGAGAAACTCTGAGAGAAATTCTGAGAGAATCTCCGAGAGAAACTCGGAGAGAAATTCTGAGAAACTCTGAGGATCTCTGAGAGAAACCCTAAGAGAAACCCTAAGAAAAACTCTGAGAGAAGCTCTGAGAGAAACTCTGCGAAACAGCCAGAGAAACTGCAAGAGAAACTCTGAGAAACTTCGAGAGAAACTCCGAGAGAAACTCTGAGAGAAACTCCGAGAGAAACTCCGAGAGAAACTCCGAGAGAAACTCCGAGAGAAACTCCGAGAGAAACTCTGAAAAGAACTCCGAGAGGAACTCCGAGAGGAACTCCGAGAGGAACTCCGAGAAAAACTCCGAGAGAAACTACGAGAGAAACTCCGAGAGAAAGTCCGAGAAGCTCCAACAGAAACTCTGAGAAACTCCGAGAGGAACTCCGAGAGAAACTGCGAGAGAATCTCCGAGAGAAACCCGGAGAGAAACTCGGAGAGAAACTTCAAGAAATTCTGAGAGAAACTCTGAGAGAAACTCTGAGAGAAACTCTGAGAGAAACTCTGAGAGAAACAATGAGAAACATCCGCGAGTCCTCTGAGAAACTCTGCGAGAAACTACGAGAGAAACGCCAAGAGAAACTCTGAGAGAAATTCTGATAAACTCTGAGAGAAACTCTGAGAGAAAGTCCAAGAAAAGCTGCAAGAGGAACTGCGAGAGGAACTGCGAGAGGAACTGCAAGAGTAACTGCAAGAGGAACTCCAAGAGAAACTCCGAGAGAAGCTCCGAGAGAAGCTCCGAGAGAAGCTCCGAGAGAAACTCCGAGAGAAACTCCGAGAGAAACTCCGAAATAAACTCTGAGAATAAATTCTGAGAAACTCTGAGAATCTCCAAGTGAAACCCTAAGAGAAACTCTGAGAGAAACTGCGAAACAGCGAGAGAAACTCCAAGAGAAATTCTGAGAAACTCCAAGGGAAACTCCGAGAGAAACTGCAACAGAAACTCTGAGAGAAACTCAGGAGAAGCTCCATGATAAACTCTGTGAGAAACTCCGGGAGAATCTCCGAGAGACACTCTGAGAGAATCTCCGAGAGAATCTCCGAGAGAATCTCCGAGAGAATCTCCGAGAGAATCTCCGAGAGAATCTCCGAGAGAATCTCCGAGAGAAGCTACGAGAGAAGCTACGAGAGAAGCTCCGAGAGAAACTCCGAGAGAAACTCTGAGAGATACTCTGAGAGAAACTCTGAGAGAAACTCTGAGAGAATCTCCGAGAGAATCTCCGAGAGAATCTCCGAGAGAATCTCCGAAAGAATCTCCGAGAGAAACTCCGAGAGAAACTCCGAGAGAAACTACGAGAGAAACTACGAGAGAAACTACGAGAGAACCTCTGAGAGAAACTCTGCGAGAAACTCCGAGAGAACCTCTGAGAGAAACTCCGCGAGAAACTCCGAGAGAAACTCCAAGAGAAACTCCGAGAGAAACTCCGAAAGAAACTCTTAGAGAAACTCAGAAGGAAACTCCGAGAGAAACTCCGAGAGAAACTCCGAGAGAAACTCCGAGAGAAACTCCGAGAGAAACTCAGAGAGAAACTCAGAGAGAAACTCCGAAAGAAACTCCGAAAGAAACTCTGAAAGAAACTCTGAAAGAAACTCTGAAGGAATCTCTGTGAATCGCCAAGAGAAACTGTGAGAGAAACTCTGAGACACGGTGAGAGAAACTCCTAGAGAAACTCTGAGAAACTCCCAGAAAAAACTCCGAGACAAACTCCGAGAGAAACTCCGAGACAAACACCGAGAGAAACTCCGAGAGAAACTCAGAGAGAAACTCCGAGAGGACCTCTGAGAAACTCCCAGAAAAAACTCTGAGAGAAACTATGAGAGAAACTATGAGAGAAACTATGAGAGAAACTATGAGAGAAACTACGAGAGAAACTACGAGAGAAACTCCAACAGAAACTCCAAGAGAAACTCCAAGAGAAACTCTGAGAGAAACTCCGAAAGAAACTCCGAAAGAAACTCTGAAAGAAACTCTGAAGGAATCTCTGTGAATCGCCAAGAGAAACTGTGAGAGAAACTCTGAGAAACGGTGAGAGAAACTCCTAGAGAAACTCTGAGAAACTCCCAGAAAAAACTGCGAGACAAACTCCGAGAGAAACTCCGAGACAAACACCGAGAGAAACTCCGAGAGAAACTCAGAGAGAAACTCCGAGAGGACCTCTGAGAAACTCCCAGAAAAAACTCTGAGAGAAACTATGAGAGAAACTATGAGAGAAACTATGAGAGAAACTACGAGAGAAACTACGAGAGAAACTCCAACAGAAACTCCAAGAGAAACTCCAAGAGAAACCCTGAGAAGCTCCAACAGAAACTCTCAGAAACTCCGAGAGGAAATCCGAGAGAAACTCCGAGAGAATCTCCGAGAGAAACTCCGAGAGTAAGTCCAACAGAAACTCTGAGAGGAACTCTGAGAGAAACTCTGAGAGAAACTCCAAGAGAAAATCTGAGAAGCTCCAAGAGAAATTCTGAGAAACTCCCAGAGAAACTCTGAGAGAAACTCTGAGAGAAACTCTGAGAGAAACTGAGAGAGCAATTCTGAGAAACTCTGAGAATCTCCGAGAGAAACTCGGAGAGAAACTCGGAGAGAAACAATGAGAAACTCCGCGAGTTCTCTGAGAAACTCTGCGAGAAACTACGAGAGAAACGCCAAGAGAAACTCTGAGAGAAATTCTGAGAAACTCTGAGAAAAACTCTGAGAGAAAGTCCAAGAGAAGCTGCAAGAGGAACTGCGAGAGGAACTGCGAGAGAAACTGCAAGAGAAACTCCGAGAGAAACATTGAGAGAAACTCCGAGAGAAACTCCGAGAGAAACTCAGAGAGAAACTCAGAGAGAAACTCCGAGAGAAACTCCGAAATAAACTCTGAGAATAAATTCTGAGAAACTCTGAGAATCTCCAAGACAAACCCTAAGAGAAACGCTAAGAGAAACTCAGAGAAACTGCGAAACAGCGATAGAAACTCCAAGAAAAATTCTGAGAAACTACAAGGGAAACTCCGATAGAAACTCTGAAAGAAACTCTGAAAGAAACCCGGAGAGGAACTCTGTGAGAAACTCTGAGAGAAATTCTGAGAGAAATTCTGAGAAACTCTGAGGATCTCTGAGAGAAACCCTAAGAGAAACCCTAAGAAAAACTCTGAGAGAAGCTCTGAGAGAAACTCTGCAAAACAGCCAGAGAAACTGCAAGAGAAACTACGAGAGAAGCTCCAAGAAAACTCCGAGAGAAACTCCAAGAGAAACTCTGAAAAGAACTCCGAGAGGAACTCCGAGAGGAACTCCAAGAGGAACTCCGAGAGAAACTACGAGAGAAACTCTGAGACAAAGTCTGAGAAGCTCCAACAGAAACTCTGAGAAACTCCGAGAGGAACTCTGAGAGAAACTGCGAGAAAATCTCCGAGAGAAACTCGGAGAGAAACTCAGAGAGAAACTTCAAGAAATTCTGAGAGAAACTCTGAGAGAAACAATGAGAAACTCCGCGAGTCCTCTGAGAAACTCTGAGAGAAACTCCGAGAGAAACTCCGAGAGAAACTCCGAGAGAAACTCAGAGAGAAACTCGGAGAGAACCTCGGAGAGAAACTCGGAGTGAAACTCGGAGAGAAACTCGGAGAGAAACTCGGAGAGAAACTCCGAGAGAATCTCCGAGAGAAACTCCGAGAGAAACTCTGAAAAGAACTCCGAGAGGAACATCGAGAAGGACTCCGAGAACAACTCCGAGAGCAACTCCGAGAGAAACTCCGAGAGAAACTCTGAAAAGAACTCCGAGAGGAACTCCGAGAGGAAATCCGAGAGGAACTCTGAGAGGACCTCCGAGAGCAACTCCAAGAGAAACTCCGAGAGAAACTCCGAGAGAAACTCCGAGAGAAACTCTGAGAGAAACTCTGAGAGAAACTCTGAGAGAAACTCTGAGAGAAACTCTGAGAGAAACTCTGAAAGAAACTCTGAGAGAAACTCTGAAAGAAACTCTGAAAGAAACTCCGAGAGAAACTGCGAGAGAAACTCTGAAAGAAACTCCGAGAGAAACTCCGAGAGAAACTCCGAGAGAAACTCTGAGAGAAACTCTGAGAGAAACTCTGAGAGAAACTCTGAAAGAAACTCTGAGAGAAACTCTGAAAGAAACTCTGAAAGAAACTCCGAGAGAAACTGCGAGAGAAACTCTGAAAGAAACTGCGAGAGAAACTGCGAGAGAAACTCTGAAAGAAACTCCGAGAGAAAGTCCGAGAGAAACTCCGAGAGAAACTCTGAAAGAAACTCTGAAAGAAACTCTGAAAGAAACTCTGAAAGAAACTCTGAAAGAAACTCCGAGAGAAACTGCGAGAGAAACTCTGAAAGAAACTCCGAGGGAAAGTCCGAGAGAAACTCCGAAAGAAACTCTGAAAGAAACTCCGAGAGAAAGTCCGAGAGAAACTCCGAGAGAAACTCTGAAAGAAACTCCGAGAGAAAGTCCGAGAGAAACTCCGAGAGAAACTCCGAGAGAAACTCCGAAAGAAACTCTGAAAGAAACTCTGAAAGAAACTCTGAAAGAAACTCTGAAAGAAACTCCGAGAGAAACTGCGAGAGAAACTCTGAAAGAAACTCCGAGGGAAAGTCCGAGAGAAACTCCGAAAGAAACTCTGAAAGAAACTCCGAGAGGTACTCTGTGAGAAACTCTGAGAGAAATTCTGAGACAATCTACGAGAGAACCTCAGAGAGAAATCCTGTCAAACTCTGAGAATCTCCGAGAGAAACCCGAAGAGAAACTCTGAGAGAAACTGCGAAACAGCGAGAGAAACTCCTAGAGAAATTCTGAGAAGCTCCAAGGGAAACTCCGAGAGAAACTCTGAGAGAATCTCTGAGAGAAACTCGGAGAGAAATTGTGAGAAACTCTGAGTATCTCCGAGAGAAACCCTAAGAGAAACGCTAAGAGAAACTCTGAGAGAAATTCTGCGAACCAGCGAGAGAAACTGCAAGAGAAACTCTGAGAAACTCCGAGAGAAACTCCGAGAGAAACTCTGGGAGAAACTACGAGAGAAACTAAGAGCGCAACTACGAGAGGAACTCCGAGAGGAACTCCGAGAGAAACTCCGAGAGAAACTCCGAGAGTAACGCCAAGAGAATCTCCAAGAGAAACTGCAAGAGAAACTCGAAGAGGAACTCTGAGAAGCTCCAACAGAAACTCTGAGAAACTCCGAGAGGAACTCGGAGAGAAACTCTGAGAGAATCTCCGAGAGAATCTCCGAGAGAATCTCCGAGAGAAACTCCAGGAGAAACTCCAGGAGAAGCTATGAGAGAATCTCCGAGAGAATCTCCGAGAGAATCTCCGAGAGAAACTCCGAGAGATACTCCGAGAGATACTCCGAGAGAAAGTCCGACAGAAACTCTGAGAGAAACTCTGAGAGAAACTCTGAGAGAAACTCCAAGAGAAAATCTGAGAAGCTCCAAGAGAAATTCTGAGAAACTCCCAGAGAAACTCTGAGAGAAGCTCTGAGAGAAACTCTGAGAGAAACTGAGAGAGCAATTCTGAGAAACTCTGAGAATCTCCGAGAGAAACTCGGAGAGAAACAATGAGAAACTCCGCGAGTCCTCTGAGAAACTCTGCGAGAAACTACGAGAGAAACGCCAAGAGAAACTCTGAGAGAAATTCTGATAAACTCTGAGAGAAACTCTGAGAGAAAGTCCAAGAGAAGCTGCAAGAGGAACTGCGAGAGGAACTCCGAGAGAAACTCCGAGAGAAACTCCGAGAGAAACTCCGGGAGAAACTACGAGAGAAACTAAGAGTGCAACTACGAGAGGAACTCCGAGAGGAACTCCGAGAGGAACTCCGAGAGAAACTCCGAGAGTAACGCCAAGAGAATCTCCAAGAGAAACTGCAAGAGAAACTCGAAGAGGAACTCTGAGAAGCTCCAACAGAAACTCTGAGAAACTCCGAGAGGAACTCGGAGAGAAACTCTGAGAGAATCTCCGAGAGAATCTCCGAGAGAAACTCCGAGAGAAACTCCGAGAGATACTCCGAGAGATACTCCGAGAGAAAGTCCGACAGAAACTCTGAGAGAAACTCTGAGAGAAACTCTGAGAGAAACTCTGAGAGAAACTCCAAGAGAAAATCTGAGAAGCTCCAAGAGAAATTCTGAGAAACTCCCAGAGAAACTCTGAGAGAAGCTCTGAGAGAAACTCTGAGAGAAACTGAGAGAGCAATTCTGAGAAACTCTGAGAATCTCCGAGAGAAACTCGGAGAGAAACAATGAGAAACTCCGCGAGTCCTCTGAGAAACTCTGCGAGAAACTACGAGAGAAACGCCAAGAGAAACTCTGAGAGAAATTCTGATAAACTCTGAGAGAAACTCTGAGAGAAAGTCCAAGAGAAGCTGCAAGAGGAACTGCGAGAGGAACTGCGAGAGGAACTGCAAGAGGAACTCCGAGAGAAACTCCGAGAGAAACTCCGAGAGAAACTCCGAGAGAAACTCCGAGAGAAAGTCTGAGAACCTCCAACTGAAACTCCGAGAGGAACTCCGAGAGAAACTCCGAGAGAAACTCCTAGAGAAACTCTGAAAGAAACTCTGAGAGAAACTCGAAGAGAAACAATGAGAGAAACTCCGAGAGAAACTCCAACAGAAACCCTGAGAGAAACTCTGAGAAGCACCATGATAAACTCTGAGAGAAACTCTGAGTCAATCTCCGAGAGAAACTCGGAGAGAAATTCTGAGAAACTCTGAGGAACTCCGAGAGAAACCCTAAGTGAAACTCTGAGAGAAGCCCTGAGAGAAATTCTGCGAAACAGCCAGAGAAACTGCAAGAGAAACTACGAGAGAATCTCCGAGAGAATCTCCGAGAGAAACTCCGAGAGAAACTCCGAGAGAAACTCCGAGAGAAACTACGAGAGAAACTACGAGAGAACCTCTGAGAGAAACTCCGAGAGAAACTCCGAGTGGAACTCTGAGAAACTCCCAGAAAAAATTCTGAGAGAATCTCCGAGAGAACCTCCGAGAGAAACTCTGAGAGAAAATCTGAGAAGCTCCAAGATATATTCTGAGAAACTCCAAGAGAAACTCCGAGAGAAACTCCGAGAGAAATTCCGAGAGAAACTTCGAGAGAAACTCCGAGAAGAACTCTGAGAAACTCCCTGAAAAATCTCTGAGAGGAACTATTAGAGAAACTATGAGAGAACCTCTGAGAGAAACTCCAAGAGAAATACTGAGAGTATCTCCGTGAGAAACTCTGAGAGGAACTATTAGAGAAACTCCGAGAGAATCTCCGAGATAAACCCCGAGAGAAGCTCTGAGAGATACTCCGAGAGAAACTCTGAGAGAAACTCTGAGAAGCTCCGAGATAAATTCTGAGAAACTCCTAGAGAAACTCCCAGAGAAACTCCGAGAGAATCTCCGAGAGACACTCTGAGAGAATCTCCGAGAGAATCTCCGAGAGAAACTATGAGAGAAACTATGAGAGAACCTCTGAGAGAACCTCTGAGAGAAACTCCGCGAGAAACTCCGAGAGAAACTCCGAGAGAAACTCTGAAAGAAACTCTTAGAGAAACTCAGAAGGAAACTCCGAGAGCAACTCTGTGAGAAACTCTGAGAGAAATTCTGAGACAATCTACGAGAGAACCTCGGAGAGAAATCCTGTGAAACTCTGAGAATCTCCGAGAGAAACCCGAAGAGAAACTCTGAGAGAAACTGCGAAACAGCGAGAGAATCTCCAAGAGAAATTCTGAGAAGCTCCAAGGGAAACTCCGAGAGAAACTCTGAGAGAATCTCCGACAGAAACTCAGAGAGAAATTCTGAGATACTCTGAGTATCTCCGAGAGAAACCCTAAGAGAAACGCTAAGAGAAACTCTGAGAGAAACTCTGCGAACCAGCGAGAGAAACTGCAAGAGAAACTCTGAGAAACTCCGAGAGAAACTCCGAGAGAAACTCCGGGAGAAACTACGAGAGAAACTAAGAGCGCAACTACGAGAGGAACTCCGAGAGGAACTCCGAGAGAAACTCCGAGAGAAACTCCGAGAGAAACTCCGAGAGAAACTCCGAGAGAAACTCCGAGAGAAATTCTGAAAGAAACTCTGAGAAGCTCCAACAGAAACTCTGAGAAACTCCAAGAGGAACTCCAAGAGAAACTCCGAGAGAAACTCCGAGAGAAACTCTGAAAGAAACTCCGAGAGAAACTCGAAGAGAAACAATGAGAGAAACTCCGAGAGAAACTCCAACAGAAACCCTGAGAGAAACTCTGAGAAGCACCATGATAAACTCTGAGAGAAACTCTGAGAGAAGCTCCAGAGAAACTCTGAGAGAAACTCCGAGAGAAACTCCGAGATAACCTCCGAAAGAAATGCCGAGAGAAACTCTGAGAGAAACTTCGAGAGAAACTTCGAGAGAAACTCCGAGAGAAACTCTGAAAGAAACTCTGAAAGAAACTCTGAGAGAAACTCCGAGAGAAACTCCGAGAGAAACTCCGAGAGAAACTCCGAGAGAAACTCCGAGAGAAGCTCCAGAGAAACTCTGAAAGAAACTCCGAGAGAAACTCCGAGAGGAACTCTGAGAAACTCCCAGAAAAAAACTATGAGAGAAACTATGAGAGAAACTATGAGAGAACCTCTGAGAGAAACTCCAAGAGAAATACCGAGAGAATCTCTGTCAGAAACTCCGAGAGAAACTCCAAGAGAAACTCGAAGAGAAACTCTGAGAAGCTCCAACAGAAACTTTGAGAAACTCCGAGAGGAACTCCGAGAGAACCTCCAAGAGAATCTCCGAGAGAAACCCTAAGAGAATCTCTGAGAGAAACAGCGAAACAGCGAGAGGATATCCAAAAGAAATGCTGAGAAACTCCTAGGGAAAATTCGAGAGAAGCTCCGAGAGAATCTCCGAGAGAAACTCTGTGAGAAACTCTGAAAGAAACTCTGAGAGAAACTCCGAGAGAAGCTCCTAGAGAATCTCCGAGAGAAACTCCGAGAGAAATTCTGAGAGGTACTCCGAGAGAAACTCTGAGAGAAACTCTGAGAAGCTCCAAAATAAATTCTGAGAAACTCCCAGAGAAACTCCGAGAGAAACTCTGAGAGAAACTGCAAGAGAACCTCCAAGAGAATCTCCAAAAGAAACTCCGAGAGAAACTCCGAGAGAAACTCTGAGAAGATCGAAGGTAAATTCTGAGAAACTCACAGAGAAACTCCGAGAGAAACTCCGAGAGAAACTCCGAGAGAAACTACGAGAGAAACTACGAGAGAAAATAAGAGAGAAACTCCATAGAAACTCGAAGAGTAACTCTGAGAAGCTCCAAGTGAAACTCTGAGAAACACCCAGAGAAACTCTGAGAGAAACTCTGAGAAGCTCCAACCGAAACTCTGAGAAACTCCGTGTTCAACTCTGAGAAACTCCCAGAAAAACCTTTGAGAGAAACTATGAGAGAAACTCCGAGAGAACCTCTGAGAGAAACTCCCAGAGAACCTCTGAGAGAACCTCTGAGAGTAACTCCGTGAGAAACTCCGAGAGAATCTCCGTGAAAAACTCCGAGAGAAACTCCAAGAGAAATTCTGAGATAAACTCTGAGAAGATCCAAGATAAATTCTGAGAAACTCCGTGAGAAATTCTGAGAGAAACTCCGAGAGAAAATCCGAGAGACTCCGAGAGAGACTCCGAGACAAACTCCGAGAGAATCTCCGAGAGAATCTCCAAAAGAAACTCCGATAGGAACTCCGAGATAAACTATGAGAGAAACTCCGAGAGAAACTCCGTGAGAAACTCCGCGAGGAACTCCGAGAGAAAATCCGAGAGAAACTCCGAGAGAAATTCTGAGAGAAACTGCGAGAGAAACTGCGAGAGAAACTCCGAGAGAAACTCCGAGAGAATCTCCGTGAGAAACCCCGAGAGAAATTCCAAGAGAAACATCATAGAAACTCGAAGAGAAACTCTGAGAAGCTCCAAGAGAAACTCTGAGAAACTCCCAGAGAGACTCTGAGAGAAACTCTGAGAAGCTTCAACAGAAACTCTGAGAAACTCCGAGTGGAACTCTGAGAAACTCCCAGAAAAAACTTTGAGAGAATCTATGAGAGAAACTCCGAGAGAAACTCCGAGAGAAACTACGAGAGAACCCCTGAGAGAACCTCTGAGAGAAACTCCAAGAGAAATTCCGAGAGAATTTCCGTGAGAAACTCCGAGAGAAACTCCAAGAGAAACTTGAAGAGAAACTCCGAGAGAAACTCCGAGAGAAACTCTGAGAGAAACTCTGAGAAGCTGCAACAGAAACTCTGAGAAACTCCGAGATGAACTCCGAGAGAATCCCCGAGAGAAACTCCGAGGGAAGCTCCGAGAGAAACTCTGAGAAGCTCCAAGATAAATTCTGAGAAACTCCCAGAGAAACTCCGAGAGAAACTCCCTGAGGAACTCCGAGAGAAACTCCGACAGAAACTCCCTGAGGAACTCCGAGAGAAACTCCGACTGAAATTCAGAGAGAAACTCCGAGAGAAATTCTGAGAGAAACATTGAATGAAACCCTGAGAGATACTCCGAGAGGAACTCTGAGAAAGTCCCAGAAAAAACTCTGAGAGGAACTATGAGAGAAACTATGAGAGAACCTCTGAGAGAAACTCCAAGAGAAATACCGAGAGAATCCCCGGAGAAACTCCGAGAGAAACTCCAAGAGAAACTCGAAGAGAAACTCTGAGAAGCTCCAACAGAAACTTTGAGAAACTCCGAGATGCACTCCGAGAGAATCTCCGAGAGTAACTCGGAGAGAAATTCTGAGAAACTCGGAGAGAAACTCAAGAAACTGGAAGACAATCTCCGAGAGAAACTCCGAGCGAAACTCTGAGCGAAACTACGAGAGAAACTACGAGAGAAACTACGAGAGAAACTACGAGAGAAACTATGAGAGAACCTCTGAGAGAAACTATGAGAGAAACTCTGAGAGAACCTCTGAGAGAACCTCTGAGAGAACCTCTGAGAGAACCTCTGAGAGAACCTCTGAGAGAACCTCTGAGATAAACTCCGAGAGAAACTCCGAGAGAAAAACTGAGAGACATTCTGAGAAACACTGAGGATCTCCGACAGAAACCCTCAGAGAAACCTAAGAGAAACTCTGAGAGAAGCTCTGAGAGAAATTATGTGAAACAGCGAGAGAAACTGCAAGAGAAACTCTGAGAAACTCCGAGAGAAACTCCGAGAGAAACTCTGAGAGAAACTACGAGCAAATCTACGAGAGGATCTACGAGAGAAACTACGAGAGAAACTACGAGAGAAACTACGAGAGAAACTATGAGAGAACCTCTGAGAGAAACTCCAAGAGAAACTCCGAGAGGAAGTCTGAGAAACTCCCAGAAAAAACTCTGAGAGAAACTATGAGAGAAACTATGAGAGAACCACTGAGAGAAACTCCAAGCGAAATACCGAGAGAATCTCCGTGAGAAACTCCGAGAGAAACTGCAAGAGAAACTTTGAGTAGCTTCAACAGAAACTCTGCGAAACTCCGAGAGGACCTACGAGAGAAGCTCCGAGAGAATCTACGAGAGAAACTCCAAGAGAAACTCCATGAGAAACTCCGAGAGAAACTTTGAGAGAAAATCTGAGAAGCTCCAAGATAAATTCTGAGACACTCCCAGAGAAACTACCAGAGAAACTCCCAGAGAAACTCCCAGAGAAACTCCGAGAGAAACTCCGAGAGAAACTCCGAGAGAAACTCCGAGAGAACCTCCGAGAGAAACTCTGAGAAGATCCAAGAAAAATTCTGAGAAACTCCGAGAGAAACTCCGAGAGAAACTCCGAGAGAAACTCCGAGAGAATCTCCGTAAGAAACTCCGAGAGAAACTTCAAGAGAAACTCCATAGAAACTCTGAGAGAAACTCTGGGAAGCTCCAAGTGAAACTCTGAGAAACTCCGAGAGAAACTCTGAGAGAAACTCTGAGAAGATCCAACAGAAACTCTGAGAAACTCCCAGAAAAACCTTTGAGAGAAACTATGAGAGAAACTCCGAGAGAACCTCTGAGAGAAACTCCGAGAGAAACTCCGAGAGAATCTCCGTGAGAAACTCCGAGAGAAACTCTGAGAAGCTCCAAGATAAATACTGAGAAACTCCCAGAGAAACTCCGAGAGAAACTCCGAGAGAAACTCCAAGAGAAACTCTGAGAAGCTCCAACAGAAACGCTGAGAAACTCCGAGAGGCACTCCGAGAGAATCTCCGAGAGAAACTCCAAGAGAAACTCCGAGAGAAACTCTGAGAGAAACATTGAATGAAACTCCGAGAAAAACTCTGAGAGAAACTCCGAGAGAAACTCCGAGAGAAACTCCGAGAGAAACTCCGAGAGAAACTCTGAGAAACTGCCAGAAAAATCTCTGAAAGAAACTATGAGAGAAACTACGAGAGAACCTCTGAGAGAAACTCTGAGAGAAACTCCAAGAGAAATACCGAGAGAATCTCCGTGAGAAACTCCGAGAGAATCTCTGAGAGAAACTCCGTGTGAAGCTCCGAGAGAATCTCCGAGAGAAACTGCAAGAGAATCTCCGAGAGAAACTCCGAGAGAAACTCCGAGAGAAACTCCAAGAGAAACTCTGAGAAGTTCCAAGATCAATTCTGGGAAACTCCCAGAGAAACTCCGAGAGAAACTCTGAGAGAAACTCTGAGAGAAACTCTGAGAGAAATTCTGAGAGAAACTATGAGAGAAACTCTGAGAGAAACTACGAGCGAATCAACGAGAGAATCTATGAGAGAAACTACGAAAGAAACTAAGAGAGAAACTATGAGAGAACCTCTGAGAGAAACTCCGAGAGAAACTCCGATAGGAACTCTGAGAAAATCCCAGAAAAAACTCTGTGAGAAACTATGAGGGAAAATATGAGAGAACCTCTGAGAGAAACTCCAAACGAAATACCGAGAGAATCTCCGTGAGAATCTCCGCGAGAAACTCCGAGAGAAACTGTGTGAAGCTGCAACAGAAACTCTGAGAAACTCCGAGATGAACTCCGAGAGAATCTCCGAGAGAAACTCCGAGGGAAGCTCCGAGAGAATCTCAGAGAGAAACTCCAAGAGAAACTCCGAGAGAAACTCTGAGAGAAACTCTGAGAAGCTCCAAGATAAATTCTGAGAAACTCCCAGAGAAACTCCGAGAGATACTCCGAGAGAAATTCCGAGAGAAACTCCGAACAAATTCTGAGAGAAACATTGAATGAAACTCTGAGAGAAAATTGAATGAAACCCTAAGAGATACTCCGAGAGGAACTCTGAGAAAATCCCAGAAAAAACTCTGAGAGGAAATATGAGAGAAACTATGAGAGAACCTCTGAGAAAAACTCCAAGAGAAATACCGAGAGAATCTCCGGAGAAACTCCGAGAGAAACTCCAAGAGAAACTCGAAGAGAAACTCTGAGAAGCTCCAACAGAAACTCTGAGAAACTCCGAGAGGCACTCCGAGAGAATCTCCGAGAGAAACTCGGAGAGAAATTCTGAGAAACTCGGAGAGAAACTCAAGAAACTGGAAGAGAATCTCCGAGAGAAACTCAGAGCGAAACTCTGAGCGAAACTACAAGAGTAACTACGAGAGAAACTACGAGAGAAATAACGAGAGAAACTATGAGCGAACCTCTGAGAGAAACTATGAGAGAACCTCTGAGAGAACCTCTGAGAGAACCTCTGAGATAAACTCCGAGAGAAACTCCGAGAGAAAAACTGAGATACATTCTGACAGAGAAACTGAGAGCGAAACTACGAGAGAATCTACGAGAGAAACTACGAGAGAAACTACGAGAGCAACTACGACAGAAACTCCGAGAGAAACTCCGAGAGAAACTCGAAGAGAAACTCTGAGAAGCTCCAACAGAAACTCTGAGAAACTGCGAGAGGCACTCCAAGAGAATCTCCGAGAGAATCTCCGAGAGAAACTCCGAGAGAAAATCTGAGAGATACTCTGAGAGAAACTCTGAGAAGTTCCATGATTAATTCTGAGAAACTCCGAGAGAAACTCTGAGAGAACCTCTGAGAGAAACTCCGAGAGAAACTCTGAGAGAAACTCCGAGCGAAACTCCGAGCGAAACTACGAGAGAATCTACGAGAGAAACTACGAGAGAAACTACGAGAGAAACTCTGAGAGAAACTCCGAGAGAAACTCCGAGAGAAAATCCGAGAGAAACTCCGAGCGAAACTACGAGAGAATCTACGAGAGAAACTAAGAGAGAAACTACGAGCGCAACTACGACAGAAACTATGAGAGAAACTCCGAGAGAAACTCCGAGAGAAACTCCGAGAGAAACTCTGAAAGAAACTGCGAGAGAAACTGCGAGAGAAACTCTGAAAGAAACTCCGAGAGAAACAATGAGAGAAACTCCGAGAGAAACTCCAACAGAAACTCTGAGAGAAACTCTGAGAAGCACCATGATAAACTCTGAGAGAAACTCTGAGTGAATCTCCGAGAGAAACTCGGAGAGAAATTCTGAGAAACTCTGAGGATCTCCGAGAGAAACCCTAAGTGAAACTCTGAGAGAAGCCCTGAGAGAAATTCTGCGAAACAGCCAGAGAAACTGCAAGAGAAACTCCGAGAGAAACTCCGAGAGAAACTCCAAGAGAAACTACGAGAGAAACTCCGAGAGAAACTCCGAGAGAAACTCTGAGAGAAACTACGAGAGAAACTACGAGAGAATCTCTGAGAGAAACTCCGAGAGAAACTCCGAGAGAAACTCTGAGAGAAAATCTGAGAAGCTCCAAGATATATTCTGAGACATTCCGAGAGAAACTCCAAGAGAAACTCTGAGAGAAAATCTGAGAAGCTCCAAGATATATTCTGAGACACTCCGAGAGAAACTCCAAGAGAAACTCCGAGAGAAACTCCGAGAGAAACTTCGTGAGAAACTCCGAGAAGAACTCTGAGAAACTCCCTGAAAAAACTCTGAGAGGAACTATTAGAGAAAATATGAGAGAACCTCTGAGAGAAACTCCAAGAGAAATACTGAGAGTACCTCCGTGAGAAACTCTGAGAGGAACTATTAGAGAAACTCCGAGAGAATCTCCGAGAGAAACCCTGAGAGAAGCTCTGAGAGAATTTCCGAGAGAAACTCTGAGAGAAACTCTGAAAAGCTCCAAGATAAGTTCTGAGAAACTCCTAGAGAAACTCCCAGAGAAACTCCCAGAGAAACTCCAAGACAAACTCCGAGAAGCTCCAAGAGAAACTCTGAGAAGCTCCAACCGAAACTCTGAGAAACTCCGAATGGAACTCTGAGAAACTCCCAGAAAAACCTTTGAGAGTAACTATGAGAGAAACTCCGAGAGAACCTCTGAGAGAAACTCCGAGAGAACCTCTGAGAGAAACTCCGAGAGAAACTCCGGGAGAAGCTATGAGAGAATCTCCGAGAGAATCTCCGAGAGAAACTCCAAGAGAAACTCTGAGAGAAACTCTGAGAGAAACTCTGAGAGAAACTCTGAGAGATACTCCGAGAGAAACTCTGAGAGAAACTCCAAGATACATTCTGAGAAACTCCCAGAGAAACTCCGAGAGAAACTCCGAGAGAAACTCCGAGAGAACCTCTGAGAGAAACTCCGAGAGGCACTCCGAGAGGCACTCCGAGAGAAACTCCGGGAGAATCTCCGAGAGACACTCCGAGAGAATCTCCGAGAGAATCTCCGAGAGAAACTACGAGAGGAGCTCCAAGAGAAACTCCGAGAGAAATCTGAGAGATACTCCAAGAGAAATTCTGAGAGAAACTCTGAGAAGCTCCGAGATAAATTCTGAGAAACTCCGCGAGAAACTACGAGAGAAACTCCGCGAGAAACTACGAGAGAAACTCCGAGAGAAACTCCGAGAGAAACTCCAAGAGAAACTCCGAAAGAAACTCCGAAAGAAACTCTGAAAGAAACTCCTAGAGGAACTCTGTGAGAAACTCTGAGAGAAATTCTGAGACAATCTACGAGAGAACCTCGGAGAGAAATCCTGTGAAACTCTGAGAATCTCCGAGAGAAACTCCGAGAGAAACTCCGGGAGAAACTACGAGAGAAACTAAGAGCGCAAGTACGAGAGGAACTCCGAGAGGAACTCCGAGAGAAACTGCAAGAGAAGCTCTGAGAAACTCCGAGAGAAACTCCGAGAGAAACTCCGGGAGAAACTACGAGAGAAACTAAGAGCGCAACTACGAGAGGAACTCCGAGAGGAACTCCGAGAGAAACTCCGAGAGAAACTCCGAGAGAAACTCCGAGAGAAGCTCCAGAGAAGCTCTGAGAGAAACTCCGAGAGAAACTCCGAGATAATCTCCGAAAGAAATGCTGAGAGAAACTCTGAGAGAAACTTCGAGAGAAACTTCGAGAGAAACTCCGAGAAACTCCGAAAGAAACTCCGAAAGAAACTCTGTAAGAAACTCTGAAAGAAACTCTGAAAGAAACTCTGAAAGAAACTCTGAAAGAAACTCTGAAAGAAACTCTGAAAGAAACTCCGAGAGAAACTCTGAAAGAAACTCTGAAAGAAACTCTGAGAGAAACTCTGAGGGAAACTCCGATAGAAACTCCTAGAGAAAAACAGAAAGAAACTCCGAGAGAAACTCCGAGAGAAACTCCGAGAAAAAGTCCGAGAAAAACTTGGAGAGAAACTCCGAGAGAAACTCCGAAAGAAACTCCGAGCTAAACACCGAAAGAAACTCTGAAAGAAACTGCGAAAGAAACTCTGAATGAAACTAGGAGAGGAACTTTGTGAGAAACTCTGAGAGCAATTCTGAGACAATCTCCGAGAGATCCTCGGAGAGAAATTCAGAGAAACTCTGAGAATCTCCGAGAGAAACCCTAAGAGAAAATCTGAGAGAAACTACGAAACAGCGAGAGAAGCTCCAAGAGAAATTCTGAGAAACTCTAAGGGAAACTCCGAGAGAAACTCCGAGAGAAACTGCAAGGGAAACTCTGAGAGAAACTCTGAGAAGCACCATGATAAACTCTGAGAGAAACTCCGAGAGAATTTCCGAGAGAAACTCGGAGAGAAATTCGAAGAAACTCTGAGGATCTCCGAGAGATACCCTAAGAGAAACCCTAAGTGAAACTCTGCGAGAAGCTCTGAGAGAAAGTCTGCGAAACAGCCAGAGAATCTGCAAGAGAAACATACGAGAGAAACTCCAAGAGAAACTCCGAGAGAAATTCTGAGAGAACCTCTGAGAGAAACTACGAGAGAATCTACGAGAGAAACTATGAGAGAAACTCCGAGAGAAACTCCGAGAGAAACTCCGAGCGAAACTACGAGAGAATCTACGAGAGAAACTACGAGAGAAACTACGAGAGCAACTACGACAGAAACTCCGAGAGAAACTCCGAGAGAAACTCCGAGAGAAACTCGAAGAGAAACTCTGAGAAGCTCCAACAGAAACTCTGAGAAACTGCGAGAGGCACTCCGAGAGAATCTCCGGGAGAATCTCCGAGAGAAACTCCGAGAGAAACTCTGAGAGAAACTCCGAGAGAACCTCTGAGAGAAACTCCGAGAGAAACTCCGGGAGAAGCTATGAGAGAATCTCCGAGAGAATCTCCGAGAGAAACTCCAAGAGAAACTCCGAGAGAAACTCTGAGAGAAACTCTGAGAGAAACTCCAAGAGAAACTCCGAGAGAAACTCCGAGAGAAACTTCGTGAGAAACTCCGAGAAGAACTCTGAGAAACTCCCTGAAAAAACTCTGAGAGGAACTATTAGAGAAAATATGAGAGAACCTCTGAGAGAAACTCCAAGAGAAATACTGAGAGTACCTCCGTGAGAAACTCTGAGAGGAACTATTAGAGAAACTCCGAGAGAATCTCCGAGAGAAACCCTGAGAGAAGCTCTGAGAGAATTTCCGAGAGAAACTCTGAGAGAAACTCTGAAAAGCTCCAAGATAAGTTCTGAGAAACTCCTAGAGAAACTCCCAGAGAAACTCCCAGAGAAACTCCAAGACAAACTCCGAGAAGCTCCAAGAGAAACTCTGAGAAGCTCCAACCGAAACTCTGAGAAACTCCGAATGGAACTCTGAGAAACTCCCAGAAAAACCTTTGAGAGTAACTATGAGAGAAACTCCGAGAGAACCTCTGAGAGAAACTCCGAGAGAACCTCTGAGAGAAACTCCGAGAGAAACTCCGGGAGAAGCTATGAGAGAATCTCCGAGAGAATCTCCGAGAGAAACTCCAAGAGAAACTCTGAGAGAAACTCTGAGAGAAACTCTGAGAGAAACTCTGAGAGATACTCCGAGAGAAACTCTGAGAGAAACTCCAAGATACATTCTGAGAAACTCCCAGAGAAACTCCGAGAGAAACTCCGAGAGAAACTCCGAGAGAACCTCTGAGAGAAACTCCGAGAGGCACTCCGAGAGGCACTCCGAGAGAAACTCCGGGAGAATCTCCGAGAGACACTCCGAGAGAATCTCCGAGAGAATCTCCGAGAGAAACTACGAGAGGAGCTCCAAGAGAAACTCCGAGAGAAATCTGAGAGATACTCCAAGAGAAATTCTGAGAGAAACTCTGAGAAGCTCCGAGATAAATTCTGAGAAACTCCGCGAGAAACTACGAGAGAAACTCCGCGAGAAACTACGAGAGAAACTCCGAGAGAAACTCCGAGAGAAACTCCAAGAGAAACTCCGAAAGAAACTCCGAAAGAAACTCTGAAAGAAACTCCTAGAGGAACTCTGTGAGAAACTCTGAGAGAAATTCTGAGACAATCTACGAGAGAACCTCGGAGAGAAATCCTGTGAAACTCTGAGAATCTCCGAGAGAAACTCCGAGAGAAACTCCGGGAGAAACTACGAGAGAAACTAAGAGCGCAAGTACGAGAGGAACTCCGAGAGGAACTCCGAGAGAAACTGCAAGAGAAGCTCTGAGAAACTCCGAGAGAAACTCCGAGAGAAACTCCGGGAGAAACTACGAGAGAAACTAAGAGCGCAACTACGAGAGGAACTCCGAGAGGAACTCCGAGAGAAACTCCGAGAGAAACTCCGAGAGAAACTCCGAGAGAAGCTCCAGAGAAGCTCTGAGAGAAACTCCGAGAGAAACTCCGAGATAATCTCCGAAAGAAATGCTGAGAGAAACTCTGAGAGAAACTTCGAGAGAAACTTCGAGAGAAACTCCGAGAAACTCCGAAAGAAACTCCGAAAGAAACTCTGTAAGAAACTCTGAAAGAAACTCTGAAAGAAACTCTGAAAGAAACTCTGAAAGAAACTCTGAAAGAAACTCTGAAAGAAACTCCGAGAGAAACTCTGAAAGAAACTCTGAAAGAAACTCTGAGAGAAACTCTGAGGGAAACTCCGATAGAAACTCCTAGAGAAAAACAGAAAGAAACTCCGAGAGAAACTCCGAGAGAAACTCCGAGAAAAAGTCCGAGAAAAACTTGGAGAGAAACTCCGAGAGAAACTCCGAAAGAAACTCCGAGCTAAACACCGAAAGAAACTCTGAAAGAAACTGCGAAAGAAACTCTGAATGAAACTAGGAGAGGAACTTTGTGAGAAACTCTGAGAGCAATTCTGAGACAATCTCCGAGAGATCCTCGGAGAGAAATTCAGAGAAACTCTGAGAATCTCCGAGAGAAACCCTAAGAGAAAATCTGAGAGAAACTACGAAACAGCGAGAGAAGCTCCAAGAGAAATTCTGAGAAACTCTAAGGGAAACTCCGAGAGAAACTCCGAGAGAAACTGCAAGGGAAACTCTGAGAGAAACTCTGAGAAGCACCATGATAAACTCTGAGAGAAACTCCGAGAGAATTTCCGAGAGAAACTCGGAGAGAAATTCGAAGAAACTCTGAGGATCTCCGAGAGATACCCTAAGAGAAACCCTAAGTGAAACTCTGCGAGAAGCTCTGAGAGAAAGTCTGCGAAACAGCCAGAGAATCTGCAAGAGAAACATACGAGAGAAACTCCAAGAGAAACTCCGAGAGAAATTCTGAGAGAACCTCTGAGAGAAACTACGAGAGAATCTACGAGAGAAACTATGAGAGAAACTCCGAGAGAAACTCCGAGAGAAACTCCGAGCGAAACTACGAGAGAATCTACGAGAGAAACTACGAGAGAAACTACGAGAGCAACTACGACAGAAACTCCGAGAGAAACTCCGAGAGAAACTCCGAGAGAAACTCGAAGAGAAACTCTGAGAAGCTCCAACAGAAACTCTGAGAAACTGCGAGAGGCACTCCGAGAGAATCTCCGGGAGAATCTCCGAGAGAAACTCCGAGAGAAACTCTGAGAGAAACTCCGAGAGAACCTCTGAGAGAAACTCCGAGAGAAACTCCGGGAGAAGCTATGAGAGAATCTCCGAGAGAATCTCCGAGAGAAACTCCAAGAGAAACTCCGAGAGAAACTCTGAGAGAAACTCTGAGAGAAACTCTGAGAGATACTCCGAGAGAAACTCTGAGAGAAACTCCAAGATACATTCTGAGAAACTCCCAGAGAAACTCCGAGAGAAACTCCGAGAGAACCTCTGAGAGAAACTCCGAGAGGCACTCCGAGAGGCACTCCGAGAGAAACTCCGGGAGAATCTCCGAGAGACACTCCGAGAGAATCTCCGAGAGAATCTCCGAGAGAAACTACGAGAGGAGCTCCAAGAGAAACTCCGAGAGAAATCTGAGAGATACTCCAAGAGAAATTCTGAGAGAAACTCTGAGAAGCTCCGAGATAAATTCTGAGAAACTCCGCGAGAAACTACGAGAGAAACTCCGCGAGAAACTACGAGAGAAACTCCGAGAGAAACTCCGAGAGAAACTCCGAGAGAAACTCCGAAAGAAACTCCGAAAGAAACTCTGAAAGAAACTCCTAGAGGAACTCTGTGAGAAACTCTGAGAGAAATTCTGAGACAATCTACGAGAGAACCTCGGAGAGAAATCCTGTGAAACTCTGAGAATCTCCGGGAGAAACTCCGAGAGAAACTCCGGGAGAAACTACGAGAGAAACTAAGAGCGCAAGTACGAGAGGAACTCCGAGAGGAACTCCGAGAGAAACTGCAAGAGAAGCTCTGAGAAACTCCGAGAGAAACTCCGAGAGAAACTCCGGGAGAAACTACGAGAGAAACTAAGAGCGCAACTACGAGAGGAACTCCGAGAGGAACTCCGAGAGAAACTCCGAGAGAAACTCCGAGAGAAACTCCGAGAGAAGCTCCAGAGAAGCTCTGAGAGAAACTCCGAGAGAAACTCCGAGATAATCTCCGAAAGAAATGCTGAGAGAAACTCTGAGAGAAACTTCGAGAGAAACTTCGAGAGAAACTCCGAGAAACTCCGAAAGAAACTCCGAAAGAAACTCTGTAAGAAACTCTGAAAGAAACTCTGAAAGAAACTCTGAAAGAAACTCTGAAAGAAACTCTGAAAGAAACTCTGAAAGAAACTCTGAAAGAAACTCCGAGAGAAACTCTGAAAGAAACTCTGAAAGAAACTCTGAGAGAAACTCTGAGGGAAACTCCGATAGAAACTCCTAGAGAAAAACAGAAAGAAACTCCGAGAGAAACTCCGAGAGAAACTCCGAGAAAAAGTCCGAGAAAAACTTGGAGAGAAACTCCGAGAGAAACTCCGAAAGAAACTCCGAGCTAAACACCGAAAGAAACTCTGAAAGAAACTGCGAAAGAAACTCTGAATGAAACTAGGAGAGGAACTTTGTGAGAAACTCTGAGAGCAATTCTGAGACAATCTCCGAGAGATCCTCGGAGAGAAATTCAGAGAAACTCTGAGAATCTCCGAGAGAAACCCTAAGAGAAAATCTGAGAGAAACTGCGAAACAGCGAGAGAAGCTCCAAGAGAAATTCTGAGAAACTCTAAGGGAAACTCCGAGAGAAACTCCGAGAGAAACTGCAAGGGAAACTCTGAGAGAAACTCTGAGAAGCACCATGATAAACTCTGAGAGAAACTCCGAGAGAATTTCCGAGAGAAACTCGGAGAGAAATTCGAAGAAACTCTGAGGATCTCCGAGAGATACCCTAAGAGAAACCCTAAGTGAAACTCTGCGAGAAGCTCTGAGAGAAAGTCTGCGAAACAGCCAGAGAATCTGCAAGAGAAACATACGAGAGAAACTCCAAGAGAAACTCCGAGAGAAATTCTGAGAGAACCTCTGAGAGAAACTACGAGAGAATCTACGAGAGAAACTATGAGAGAAACTCCGAGAGAAACTCCGAGCGAAACTACGAGAGAATCTACGAGAGAAACTACGAGAGAAACTACGAGAGCAACTACGACAGAAACTCCGAGAGAAACTCCGAGAGAAACTCCGAGAGAAACTCGAAGAGAAACTCTGAGAAGCTCCAACAGAAACTCTGAGAAACTGCGAGAGGCACTCCGAGAGAATCTCCGGGAGAATCTCCGAGAGAAACTCCGAGAGAAACTCTGAGAGAAACTCCGAGAGAACCTCTGAGAGAAACTCCGAGAGAAACTCCGGGAGAAGCTATGAGAGAATCTCCGAGAGAATCTCCGAGAGAAACTCCAAGAGAAACTCCGAGAGAAACTCTGAGAGAAACTCTGAGAGAAACTCTGAGAGATACTCCGAGAGAAACTCTGAGAGAAACTCCAAGATACATTCTGAGAAACTCCCAGAGAAACTCCGAGAGAAACTCCGAGAGAACCTCTGAGAGAAACTCCGAGAGGCACTCCGAGAGGCACTCCGAGAGAAACTCCGGGAGAATCTCCGAGAGACACTCCGAGAGAATCTCCGAGAGAATCTCCGAGAGAAACTACGAGAGGAGCTCCAAGAGAAACTCCGAGAGAAATCTGAGAGATACTCCAAGAGAAATTCTGAGAGAAACTCTGAGAAGCTCCGAGATAAATTCTGAGAAACTCCGCGAGAAACTACGAGAGAAACTCCGCGAGAAACTACGAGAGAAACTCCGAGAGAAACTCCGAGAGAAACTCCGAGAGAAACTCCGAAAGAAACTCCGAAAGAAACTCTGAAAGAAACTCCTAGAGGAACTCTGTGAGAAACTCTGAGAGAAATTCTGAGACAATCTACGAGAGAACCTCGGAGAGAAATCCTGTGAAACTCTGAGAATCTCCGGGAGAAACTCCGAGAGAAACTCCGGGAGAAACTACGAGAGAAACTAAGAGCGCAAGTACGAGAGGAACTCCGAGAGGAACTCCGAGAGAAACTGCAAGAGAAACTCCGGGAGAAACTACGAGAGAAACTAAGAGCGCAACTACGAGAGGAACTCCGAGAGGAACTCCGAGAGAAACTCCGAGAGAAACTCCGAGAGAAACTCCGAGAGAAGCTCCAGAGAAGCTCTGAGAGAAACTCCGAGAGAAACTCCGAGATAATCTCCGAAAGAAATGTTGAGAGAAACTCTGAGAGAAACTTCGAGAGAAACTTCGAGAGAAACTCCGAGAAACTCCGAAAGAAACTCCGAAAGAAACTCTGTAAGAAACTCTGTAAGAAACTCTGAAAGAAACTCTGAAAGAAACTCTGAAAGAAACTCTGAAAGAAACTCCGAGAGAAACTCTGAAAGAAACTCTGAAAGAAACTCTGAGAGAAACTCTGAGGGAAACTCCGATAGAAACTCCTAGAGAAAAACAGAAAGAAACTCCGAGAGAAACTCCGAGAGAAACTCCGAGAAAAAGTCCGAGAAAAACTTGGAGAGAAACTCCGAGAGAAACTCCGAAAGAAACTCCGAGCTAAACACCGAAAGAAACTCTGAAAGAAACTGCGAAAGAAACTCTGAATGAAACTAGGAGAGGAACTTTGTGAGAAACTCTGAGAGCAATTCTGAGACAATCTCCGAGAGATCCTCGGAGAGAAATTCAGAGAAACTCTGAGAATCTCCGAGAGAAACCCTAAGAGAAAATCTGAGAGAAACTGCGAAACAGCGAGAGAAGCTCCAAGAGAAATTCTGAGAAACTCTAAGGGAAACTCCAAGAGAAACTCTGAGAGAAACTGCAAGGGAAACTCTGAGAGAAACTCTGAGAAGCACCATGATAAACTCTGAGAGAAACTCCGAGAGAATTTCCGAGAGAAACTCGGAGAGAAATTCGAAGAAACTCTGAGGATCTCCGAGAGATACCCTAAGAGAAACCCTAAGTGAAACTCTGCGAGAAGCTCTGAGAGAAAGTCTGCGAAACAGCCAGAGAATCTGCAAGAGAAACATGCGAGAGAAACTCCAAGAGAAACTCCGAGAGAAATTCTGAGAGAAACTCTGAGAGAAACTACGAGAGACTCTACGAGAGAAACTACGAGAGAAACTCCGAGAGAAACTCCGAGAGAAACTCCAAGCGAAACTCCGAGAGAAACTCCAAGCGAAACTACGAGAGAATCTACGAGAGAAACTACGAGAAAAACTATGAGAACAACTACGACAGAAACTCCGAGAGAAACTCCGAGAGAAATTCCAAGAGAAACTCGAAGAGAAACTCTGAGAAGCTCCAACAGAAACTCTGAGAAACTCCGAGAGGCACTCCAAGAGAAACTCCGGGAGAATCTCCGAGAGTCACTCCGAGAGAATCTCCGAGAGAAACTACGAGAGAAGCTCCAAGAGAAACTCCGAGAGAAACTCGGAGAGATACTCCGAGAGAAACTCTGAGAGAAACTCTGAGAAGCTCCAAGATAAATTCTGAGACACTCCGAGAGAAACTCCGAGAGAACCTCTGAGAGAACCTCTGAGAGAAACTCCGAGAGAAACTCCGAGAGAAACTCCGAGAGAAACTCCGAGAGAAACTCTGAGAGAAACTCTGAGAGAAACTACGAGAGAATCTCCGAGAGAATCTACGAGAGAAACGATGAGAGAAACTCTGAGAGAAAGCCCGAGAGAAAGTCCGAGAGAAAGTCCGAGAGAAAGTCCAAGAGAAAGTCCGAGAGAAACTCCGAGAGAAACTCCGAGCGAAACTACGAGAGAATCTACGAGAGAAACTACGAGAGAAACTACGAGAGCAACTACGACAGAAACTCCGAGAGAAACTCCGAGAGAAACTCTGAAAGAAACTGCAAGAGAAACTGCGAGAGAAACTCTGAAAGAAACTCCGAGAGAAACTCCGAGAGAAACAATGAGAGAAACTCCGAGAGAAACTCCAAGAGAAATACTGAGAGTACCTCCGTGAGAAACTCTGAGAGGAACTATTAGAGAAACTCCGAGAGAATCTCCGAGAGAAACCCCGAGAGAAGCTCTGAGAGAATTTCCGAGAGAAACTCTGAGAGAAACTCTGAAAAGCTCCAAGATAAGTTCTGAGAAACTCCTAGAGAAACTCCCAGAGAAACTCCCAGAGAAACTCCAAGACAAACTCCGAGAAGCTCCAAGAGAAACTCTGAGAAGCTCCAACCGAAACTCTGAGAAACTCCGAATGGAACTCTGAGAAACTCCCAGAAAAACCTTTGAGAGTAACTATGAGAGAAACTCCGAGAGAACCTCTGAGAGAAACTCTGAGAGAACCTCTGAGAGAAACTCCGAGAGAAACTCCAAGAGAATCTCCAAGAGAAACTGCAAGAGAAACTCGAAGAGGAACTCTGAGAAGCTCCAACAGAAACTCTGAGAAACTCCGAGAGGAAATCGGAGAGAAACTCCAAGAGAATCTCCGAGAGAATCTCCGAGAGAAACTCCGGGAGAAACTCCGGGAGAAGCTATGAGAGAATCTCCGAGAGAATCTCCGAGAGAAACTCCAAGAGAAACTCCGAGAGAAACTCTGAGAGAAACTCTGCGAGATACTCCGAGAGAAACTCTGAGAGAAACTCCAAGATACATTCTGAGAAACTCCCAGAGAAACTCCCAGAGAAACTCCGAGAGAAACTCCGAGAGAACCTCTGAGAGAAACTCCGAGAGGCACTCCGAGAGGCACTCCGAGAGAAACTCCGGGAGAATCTCTGAGAGACACTCCGAGAGAATCTCCGAGAGAATCTCCAAGAGAAACTACGAGAGAAGCTCCAAGAGAAACTCCGAGAGAAATCTGAGAGATACTCCAAGAGAAATTCTGAGAGAAACTCCGAGATAAATTCTGAGAAACTCCGCGAAAAACTACGAGAGAAACTCCGCGAGAAACTACGAGAGAAACTCCGAGAGAAACTCTGAAAGAAACTCTTAGAGAAACTCAGAAGGAAACTCCGAGAGAAACTCCGAGAGAAATTCCGAGAGAAACTCCGAGAGAAACTCCGAGGGAAACTCCGAGAGAAACTCCGAAAGAAACTCCGAAAGAAACTCTGAAAGAAATTCTGAAAGAAACTCTGAAAGAAACTCCGAGAGGAACTCTGTAAGAAACTCTGAGCGAAATTCTGAGACAATCTACGAGAGAACCTCGGAGAGAAATCCTGTGAAATTCTGAGAATCTCCGAGAGAAACTCCGAGAGAAACTCCGGGAGAAACTACGAGAGAAACTAAGAGCACAACTATGAGAGGAACTCCGAGAGGAACTCCGAGAGAAACTGCAAGAGAAACTCTGAGAAACTCCGAGAGAAACTCCGGGAGAAACTACGAGAGAAACTAAGAGCGCAACTACGAGAGGAACTCCGAGAGGAGCTCCGAGAGAAACTCCGAGAGAAACTCCGAGAGAAACTCCGAGAGAAACTCTGAGAATCTCCAACAGAAACTCTGAGAAACTCCAAGAGGAACTCCGAGAGAAACTCTGAGAGAAACTCCGAGATAAACTCCGAAAGAAATGCCGAGAGAAACTCTGAGAGAAACTTCGAGAGAAACTTCGAGAGAAACTCCGAGAGAAACTCCGAAAGAAACTCCGAAAGAAACTCTGAAAGAAACTCTGAAAGAAACTCCGAGAGAAACTCTGAAAGAAACTCTGAAAGAAACTCTGAGAGAAACTCTGAGGGAAACTCCGATAGAAACTCCGAGAGAAAAACAGAAAGAAACTCCGAGAGAAACTCCGAGAGAAACTCCAAGAAAAAGTCCGAGAAAAACTTGGAGAGAAACTCCGAGAGAAACTCCGAAAGAAACTCCGAGATAAACACCGAAAGAAACTCTGAAAGAAACTGCGAAAGAAACTCTGAATGAAATTAGGAGAGGAACTTTGTGAGAAACTCTGAGAGCAATTCTGAGACAATCTCCGAGAGATCCTCGGAGAGAAATTCAGAGAAACTCTGAGAATCTCCGAGAGAAACCCTAAGAGAAAATCTGAGAGAAACTGCGAAACAGCGAGAGAAGCTCCAAGAGAAATTCTGAGAAACTCTAAGGGAAACTCCAAGAGAAACTCCGAGAGAAACTGCAAGGGAAACTCTGAGAGTAACTCTGAGAAGCACCATGATAAACTCTGAGAGAAACTCCGAGAGAATTTCCGAGAGAAACTCGGAGAGAAATTCGAAGAAACTCTGAGGATCTCCGAGAGATACCCTAAGAGAAACCCTAAGTGAAACTCTGCGAGAAGCTCTGAGAGAAAGTCTGCGAAACAGCCAGAGAATCTGCAAGAGAAACAGACGAGAGAAACTCCAAGAGAAACTCCGAGAGAAATTCTGAGAGAACCTCTGAGAGAAACTACGAGGGAATCTACGAGAGAAACTACGAGAGAAACTCCGAGAGAAACTCCGAGAGAAACTCCGAGCGAAACTACGAGAGAATCTATGAGAGAAACTACGAGAAAAACTACGAGAGCAACAACGACAGAAACTCCGAGAGATACTCCGAGAGAAACTCCGAGAGAAATTCCAAGAGAAACTGCAAGAGAAACTCCAAGAGAATCTCCAAGTGAAACTGCAAGAGAAACTCGAAGAGGAACTCTGAGAAGCTCCAACAGAAACTCTGAGAAACTCCGAGAGGAACTCGGAGAGAAACTCCGAGAGATTCTCCTAGAGAAACTCCGGGAGAAACTCCAGGAGAAGCTATGAGAGAATCTCCGAGAGAATCTCCGAGAGAAACTCCAAGAGAAACTCCGAGAGAAACTCTGAGAGAAACTCTGAGAGATACTCCGAGAGAAACTCTGAGAGAAACTCCAACATACATTCTGAGAAACTCCGAGAGAAACTCCGAGAGAAACTCCGAGAGAAACTCCGAGAGAACCTCTGAGAGAAACTCCGAGAGGCACTCCGAGAGGCACTCCGAGAGAAACTCCGGGAGAATCTCCGAGAGACACTCCGAGACAATCTCCAAGAGAATCTCCGAGAGAAACTACGAGAGAAGCTCCAAGAGAAACTCCGAGAGAAACTCTGAGAGAACCTCTGAGAGAAACTCCGCGAAACAGCTAGAGAATCTGCAAGAGAAACATACGAGAGAAACTCCAAGGGAAACTCCGAGAGAAACTCTGAGAGAAACTCCGAGCGAAACTACGAGAGAATCTACGAGAGAAACTACGAGAGAAACTACGAGAGCAACTACGACATAAACTCCGAGAGAAACTCCGAGATAAACTCCGAGAAAAACTCCGAGAGAAATTCGAATAGAAATTCTGAGAAGCTCCAACAGAAACTCTGAGAAACTCCGAGAGGCACTCCGAGAGAAACTTTGGGAGAATCTCCGAGAGTCACTCCGAGAGAATCTCCGAGAGAATCTCCGAGAGAAACTACGAGAGAAGCTCCAAGAAAAACTCCGAGAGAAACTCTGAGAGATACGCCGAGAGAAACTCTGAGAGAAACTCTGAGAAGCTCCAAGATAAATTCTGAGAAACTCCGAGAGAAACTCCGAGAGAACCTCTGAGAGAACCTCTGAGAGAAACTCCGAGAGAAACTACGAGAGAAACTCTGAGAGATACGCCGAGAGAAACTCTGAGAGAAACTCTGAGAAGCTCCAAGATAAATTCTGAGAAACTCCGAGAGAAGCTCCGAGAGAACCTCTGAGAGAACCTCTGAGAGAACCTCGGAGAGAAACTCCGAGAGAAACTCCGAGAGAAACTCTGAGAGAAATTCCGAGAGAAACTCTGAGAGAATCTCCGAGAGAAACTCCGAGAGAAACTCCGAGAGAAACTCTGAGAGAAACTCTGAGAGAAACTCCGAGCGAAACTACGAGAGAATCTACGAGAGAAACTACGAGAGAAACTTCGAGAGAAACTCTGAGAGATACGCCGAGAGAAACTCTGAGAGAAACTCTGAGAAGCTCCAAGATAAATTCTGAGAAACTACGAGAGAAACTCCGAGAGAAACTCCGAGCGAAACTACAAGAGAATCTACGAGAGAAACTACGAGAAAAACTACGAGAGCAACTATGACAGAAACTCTGAGAGAAACTCCGAGAGAAACTCCGAGAGAAAATCCAAGAGAAACTGCAAGAGAAACTCCAAGAGAATCTCCAAGTGAAACTGCAAGAGAAACTCGATGAGGAACTCTGAGAAGCTCCAACAGAAACTCTGAGAAACTCCGAGAGGAACTCGGAGAGAAACTCCGAGAGAATCTCCTAGAGAATCTCCGAGAGAATCTCCAAGAGAAACTCCGGGAGAAACTCCGGGAGAAGCTATGAGAGAATCTCCGAGAGAATCTCCGAGAGAAACTCCAGGAGAAACTCCGAGAGAAACTCTGAGAGACACTCTGAGAGGATCTCCAAGATACATTCTGAGAAACTCCGAGAGAAACTCCGAGAGAAACTCCGAGAGAAACTCCGAGAGAACCTCTGAGAGAAATTCTGAGAGGCACTCCGAGAGGCACTCCGAGAGAAACTCCGGGAGAATCTCCGAGAGACACTCCGAGAGAATCTCCGAGAGAAACTACGAGAGAAACTACGAGAGAAGCTCCGAGAGAAACTCCGAGAGAAACTCTGAGAGAAACACCGCGAAACAGCTAGAGAATCTGCAAGAGAAACATATGAGAGAAACTCCAAGGGAAACTCCGAGAGAAACTCTGAGAGAAACTCCGAGCGAAACTACAAGAGAATCTACGAGAGAAACTACGAGAGAAACTACGAGAGCAACTACGACAGAAACTCCGAGAGAAACTCCGAGAGAAACTCCGAGAGAAACTCCGAGAGAAACTACGGAGAAATTCGAATAGAAACTCTGAGAAGCTCCAACAGAAACTCTGAGAAACTCCGAGAGGCACTCCGAGAGAAACTTTGGGAGAATCTCCGAGAGTCACTCCGAGAGAATCTCCGAGAGAATCTCCGAGAGAAACTACGAGAGAAGCTCCAAGAGAAACTCCGAGAGAAACTCTGAGATACGCCGAGAGAAACTCTGAGAGAAACTCTGTGCAGCTCCAAGATAAATTCTGAGAAACTCCGAGAGAAACTCCGAGAGAACCTCTGAGAGAACCTCTGAGAGAAACTCCAAGAGAAACTCCGAGAGAAACTCCGAGAGAAACTCCGAGAGAAACTCTGAGAGAAACTCTGAGAGAAACTCCGAGCGAAACTACGAGAGAATCTACGAGAGAAACTATGAGAGAAACTACGAGAGAAACTCTGAGAGATACGCCGAGAGAAACTCTGAGAGAAACTCTGAGAAGCTCCAAGATAAATTCTGAGAAACTTCGAGAGAAACTCCGAGAGAACCTCTGAGAGAAACTCTGAGAAGCTGCAACAGAACTCTGAGAAACTCCGAGATGAACTCCGAGAGAATATCCGTGAGAAACTCCGAGCGAAGCTCCGAGAGAATCTCAGGGAAAAACTCCAAGAGAAACTCTGAGTGAAACTCTGAGAGAAACTCTGAGAAGCTCCAAGATAAATTCTGAGAAACTCCCAGAGAAACTCCGAGAGAAACTCCGAGAGAAATTCCGAGAGAAACTCCGAGAGAAATTCTGAGAGAAACATTGAATGAAACTCTGAGGGAAAATTGAATGAAACCCTGAGAGATACTCCGAGAGGAACTCTGAGAAACTCGCAGAAAAAACTCTGAGAGGAAATATGAGAGAAACTATGAGAGAACCTCTGAGAGAAACTCCAAGAGAAATACCGAGAGAATCTCCGGAGAAACTCCAAAAGAAAGTCCGATAGGAACTCCGAGATAAACTATGAGAGAAACTCCGAGAGAAACTCCGTGAGAAACTCCGCGAGAAACTCCGAGAGAAAATCCGAGAGAAACTCCGAGAGAAATTCCGAGAGAAACTGCGAGAGAAACTCCGTGAGAAACTCCGAGAGAAACTCCAAGAGAAACATCATAGAAACTCGAAGAGAAACTCTGAGAACCTCCAAGAGAAACTCTGAGAAACTCCAAGAGAGACTCTGAGAGAAACTCTGAGAAGCTTCAACAGAAACTCTGAGAAACTCCGAGTGGAACTCTGAGAAACGCCCAGAAAAAACTTTGAGAGAAACTATGAGAGAAACTCCGAGAGAACCTCTGAGAGAAATTCGGAGAGAACCTCTGAGAGAAACTCCGAGAGAAACTCCGAGAGAATCTCCGTGAGAATCTCCGAGAGAAACTCCAAGAGAAACATCATAGAAACTCGAAGAGAAACTCTGAGAAGCTCCAAGAGAAACTCTGAGAAACTCCCAGAGAGACTCTGAGAGAAACTCTGAGAAGCTTCAACAGAAACTCTGAGAAACTCCGAGTGGAACTCTGAGAAACTCCCAGAAAAAACTTTGAGAGAAACTATGAGAGAAACTCCGAGAGAACCTCTGAGAGAAATTCGGAGAGAACCTCTGAGAGAAACTCCGAGAGAAACTCCGAGAGAAACTACGAGAGAACCCCTGACAGAACCTCTGAGAGAAACTCCAAGAGAAATTCCGAGAGAATTTCCGTGAGAATTTCCGTGAGAAACTCCGAGAGAAACTCCAAGAGAAACTCGAAGAGAAACTCCGAGAGAAACTCCGAGAGAAACTCTGAGAAGCTGCAACAGAAACTCTGAGAAACTCCGAGATGAACTCCGAGAGAATCTCCGAGAGAAACTCCGAGGGAAGCTCCGAGAGAATCTCAGAGAGAAACTCCAAGAGAAACTCCGAGAGAAACTCTGAGAGAAACTCTGAGAATCTCCAAGATAAATTCTGAGAAACTCCGAGAGAAAGTCCGAGAGAAAGTCCGAGAGAAATTCTGAGAGAAACATTGAATGAAACTCTGAGAGAAAATTGAATGAAACCCTGAGAGATACTCCGAGAGGAACTCTGAGAAAGTCCCAGAAAAAACTCTGAGAGGAACTATGAGAGAAACTATGAGAGAACCTCTGAGAGAAACTCCAAGAGAAATACCGAGAGAATCTCCGGAGAAACTCCGAGAGAAACTCCAAGAGAAACCCGAAGAGAAACTCTGAGAAGCTCCAACAGAAACTCTGAGAAACTCCGAGAGGCGCTCCGAGAGAATCTCCGAGAGAAACTCGGAGAGAAATTCGGAGAAACTCGGAGAGAATCTCAAGAAACAGGAAGAGAATCTCCGAGAGAAACTCCGAGCGAAACGCTGAGCGAAACTACGAGAGAAACTACGAGAGAAACTACGAGAGAAACTACAAGTGAAACTATGAGAGAACCTCTGAGAGAAACTATGAGAGAACCTCTGAGAGAACCTCTGAGAGAACCTCTGAGAGAACCTCTGAGATAAACTCCGAGAGAAACTCCGAGAGAAAAACTGAGAGACATTCGGAGAAACTCTGAGGATCTCCGAGAGAAACCCTAAGAGAAACCTAAGAGAAACTCTGAGAGAAACTCTGAGAGAAGCTCTGAGAGAAATTATGCGAAACAGCGAGAGAAACTGCAAGAGAAACTCTTAGAAACTCCAAGAGAAACTCCGAGTGAAACTCCGAGAGAAACTCTGAGAGAAACTATGAGCTAATCTACGAGAGGATCTACGAGAGAAACTACGAGAGAAACACTGAGAGAAACTCCGAGAGAAACTCCGAGAGAAACTCCGAGAGAAACTCCGAGAGGAACTCTGAGATGAACTCTGAGAAACTCCCTGAAAAAACTCTGAGAGAAACTATGAAGTTCCAAGATCAATTCTGAGAAACTCCCAGAGAAACTCTGAGAGAAACTCCGAGAGAAACTCCGAGAGAAACTCCGAGAGAAACTCCGAGAGGAACTCTGAGATGAACTCTGAGAAACTCCCTGAAAAAACTCTGAGAGAAACTATGAGAGAAACTCCGAGAGAAACTCCAAGAGAAACTCGAAGGGAAACTCTGAGAAGCTCCAACAGAAACTCTGAGAAACTCCGTGAGGCACTCCGAGAGAAACTCCGGTAGAATCTCCGAGAGACACTCCGAGAGATTCTCCGACAGAATCTCCGAGAGAAACTCCGAGAGAAGCTCCAAGAGAAACTCCAAGAGAAACTCTGAGAGAAACTCTGAGAAGCTCCAAGATAAATTCTGAGAAACTCCGAGAGAAACTCCGAGAGAAAATCCGAGAGAGACTCCGAGAGAGACTCCGAGACAAACTCTGAGAAGTTCCAAGATCAATTCTGAGAAACTCCGAGAGAAACTCTGAGAGAAACACTGAGAGAAACTCTGAGAGAAACTCTGAGAGAAACTCCGAGAGAAACTCTGCGAGAAACTCCGAGATAAACTCCGAGAGAAACTACGAGCGAATCAACGAGAGAATCTACGAGAGAAACTACGAAAGAAACTACGAGAGAAAATATGAGAGAACCTCTGAGAGAAACTCCGAGAGAAACTCCGAGAGGAACTCTGAGAAAATCCCAGAAAAAACTCTGTGAGAAACTATGAGAGAAAATATGAGAGAACCTCTGAGAGAAACTCCAAACAAAATACCGAGAGAATCTCTGTGAGATACTCCGAGAGAAACTCCAAGAGAAACTCGAAGAGAAACTCCGAGAGAAACTCCGAGAGAAACTCTGAGAAGCTGCAACAGAAACTCTGAGAAACTCCGAGATGAACTCCGAGAGAATATCCGTGAGAAACTCCGAGGGAAGCTCCGAGAGTATCTCTGAGAGAAACTCTGAGAAGCTCCAAGATAAATTCTGAGAAACTCCCAGAGAAACCCCGAGAGAAATTCCGAGAGAAACTCCGAGAGAAATTCTGAGAGAAACATTGAATGAAACTCTGAGGGAAAATTGAATGAAACCCTGAGAGATACTCCGAGAGGAACTCTGAGAAACTCCCAGAAAAAACTCTGAGAGGAAATATGAGAGAAACTATGAGAGAACCTCCGAGTGAAACTCCAAGAGAAATACCGAGAGAATCTCCGGAGAAACTCCAAAAGAAAGTCCGATAGGAACTCCGAGATAAACTATGAGAGAAACTCCGCGAGAAACTCCGTGAGAAACTTCGCGAGAAACTCCGAGAGAAAATCCGAGAGAAACTCAGAGAGAAATTCCGAGAGAATCTGCGAGAGAAACTCCGTGAGAAACTCCGAGAGAATCTCCGTGAGAAACTTCGAGAGAAACTCCAAGAGAAACATCATAGAAACTCGAAGAGAAACTCTGAGAAGCTCCAAGAGAAACTCTGAGAAACTCCCAGAGAGACTCTGAGAGAAACTCTGAGAAGCTTCAACAGAAACTCTGAGAAACTCCGAGTGGAACTCTGAGAAACTCCCAGAAAAAACTTTGAGAGAAACTATGAGAGAAACTCCGAGAGAAACTCTGAGAAGCTGCAACAGAAACTCTGAGAAACTCCGAGATGAACTCCGAGAGAATCTCCGAGAGAAACTCCGAGGGAAGCTCCGAGAGAATCTCAGAGAGAAACTCCAAGAGAAACTCCGAGAGAATCTCCGTGAGAAACTCCGAGAGAAACTCCAAGAGAAACATCATAGAAACTCGAAGAGAAACTCTGAGAAGCTCCAAGAGAAACTCTGAGAAACTCCCATAGAGACTCTGAGAGAAACTCTGAGAAGCTTCAACAGAAACTCTGAGAAACTCCGAGTGGAACTCTGAGAAACTCCCAGAAAAAACTTTGAGAGAAACTATGAGAGAAACTCCGAGAGAACCTCTGAGAGAAATTCGGAGAGAACCTCTGAGAGAAACTCCTAGAGAAACTCCGAGAGAAACTACGAGAGAACCCCTGAGAGAACCTCTAAGAGAAACTCCAAGAGAAATTCCGAGAGAATTTCCGTGAGAATTTCCGTGAGAAACTCCGAGAGAAACTCCAAGAGAAACTCGAAGAGAAACTCCGAGAGAAACTCCGAGAGAAACTCTGAGAAGCTGCAACAGAAACTCTGAGAAACTCCGAGATGAACTCCGAGAGAATCTCCGAGAGAAACTCCGAGGGAAGCTCCGAGAGAATCTCAGAGAGAAACTCCAAGAGAAACTCCGAGAGAGACTCTGAGAGAAACTCTGAGAAGCTCCAAGATAAATTCTGAGAAACTCCCACAGAAACTCCGAGAGAAAGTCCGAGAGAAATTCCGAGAGAAACTCCGAGAGAAATTCTGAGAGAAACATTGAATGAAACTCTGAGAGAAAATTGAATGAAACCCTGAGAGATACTCCGAGAGGAACTCTTAGAAAGTCCCAGAAAAAACTCTGAGAGGAACTATGAGAGAAACTGTGAGAGAACCTCTGAGAGAAACTCCAAGAGAAATACCGAGAGAATCTCCGGAGAAGCTCCGAGAGAAACTCCAAGAGAAACTCGAAGAGAACCTCTGAGAAGCTCCAACAGAAACTCTCAGAAACTCCGAGAGGCACTCCGAGAGAATCTCCGAGAGAAACCCGGAGAGGAATTCTGAGAAACTCGGAGAGAAACTCAAGAAACAGGAAGAGAATCTCCGAGAGAAACTCCAATCGAAACTCTGAGCGAAACTATGAGAGAAAGTACTAGAAAAACTACGAGAGAAACTACGAGAGAAACTATGAGAGAACCTCTGAGAGAAACTATGAGAGAACCTCTGAGAGAACCTCTGAGAGAACCTCTGAGAGAACCTCTGAGATAAACTCCGAGAGAAACTCCGAGAGAAAAACTGAGAGACATTCTGAGAAACTCTGAGGATCTACGAGAGAAACCCTAAGAGAAACCTAAGAGAAACCCTGAGAGAAGCTCTGAGAGAAATTATGCGAAACAGCGAGAGAAACTGCAAGAGAAACTCTGAGAAACTCCGAGAGAAACTCCGAGATAAACTCCGAGAGAAACTCTGAGAGAAACTACGAGCAAATCTACGAGAGGATCTACGAGAGAAACTTCGAGAGAAACTCCGAGAGAAACTCTGAGAGAAACTCTGAGACGAACTCTGAGAAACTCCCTGAAAAAACTCTGAGAGAAACGATGAGAGAAACTATGAGAGAACCTCCGATAGAAACTCCAAGAGAAACTCGAAGAGAAACTCTGCGAAGCTCCAACAGAAACTCTGAGAAACTCCATGAGGCACTCCGAGAGTAACTCCGGGAGAATCTCCGTGAGACACTCCGAGAGAATCTCCGAGAGAATCTCCGAGAGAAACTCCGAGAGAAAATCCGAGAGAGACTCCGAGAGAGACTCCGATAGAAACTCTGAGAGAAACTCTGAGAAGTTCCAAGATCAATTCTGAGAAACTCCCAGAGAAACTCCCAGAGAAACTCTGAGAGAAACTCTGAGAAAAACTTCGAGAAAAACTTCGAGAGAAACTACGAGTGAATCAACGAGGGAATCTACGAGAGAAACTACGAAAGAAACTACGAGAGAAACTATGAGAGAACCTCTGAGAGAAAGTCCGAGAGAAATTCCGAGATGAACTCTGAGAAAATCCCAGAAAAAACTCTGTGAGAAACTATGAGAGAAAATATGAGAGAACCTCTGAGAGAAACTCCAAACGAAATACCGAGAGAATCTCCGTGATAAACTCCGAGAGAAACTCCAGGAGAAACTCGAAGAGAAACTCCGTGAGAAACTCCGAGAGAAATTTTGAGAAGCTGCAACAGAAACTCTGAGAAACTCCGAGATGAACTCCGAGAGAACATCCGTGAGAAACTCCGAGGGAAGCTCCGAGAGAATCTCAGTGAGAAACTCCAAGAGAACCTCCGAGTGAAACTCTGAGAGAAACTCTGAGAAGCTCCAAGATAAATTCTGAGAAACTCCCACAGAAACTCCGAGAGAAACTCCGAGAGAAATTCACAGAGAAACTTCGAGAGAAATTCTGAGAGAAACATTGAATGAAACTCTGAGAGAAAATTGAATGAAACCCTGAGAGATACTCCGAGAGGAACTCTGAGAAACTCCCAGAAAAAACTCTGAGAGGAAATATGAGAGAAACTATGAGAGAACCTCTGAGAGAAACTCCAAGAGAAATACCGAGAGAATCTCCAGAGAAACTCCAAAAGAAAGTCCGATAGGAACTCCAAGATAAACTATGAGAGAAACTCCGAGAGCAACTGCGAGAGAAACTCCGAGAGAAACTCCGAGAGAAAATCCGAGAGAAACTACGAGAGAAATTCCGAGAGAAACTGCGAGAGAAACTCCGAGAGAAACTCCGAGAGAATCTCCGTGAGAAACTCCGAGAGAAACTCCAAGAGAAACATCATAGAAACTCGAAGAGAAACTCTGAGAAGCTCCAAGAGAAACTCTGAGAAACTCCCAGAGAGACTCTGAGAGAAACTCTGAGAAGCTTGAACAGAAACTCTGAGAAACTCCGAGTGGAACTCTGAGAAACTCCCAGAAAAAACTTTGAGAGAAACTATGAGAGAAACTCCGAGAGAACCTCTGAGAGAAATTCGGAGAGAACCTCTGAGAGAAACTCCGAGAGAAACTCCGAGAGAAACTACGAGAGAACCCCTGAGAGAACCTCTGAGAGAAACTCCAAGAGAAATTCCGAGAGAATTTCCGTGAGAATTTCCGTGAGAAACTCCGAGAGAAACTCCAAGAGAAACTCGAAGAGAAACTCCGAGAGAAACTCCGAGAGAAACTCTGAGAAGCTGCAACAGAAACTCTGAGAAACTCCGAGATGAACTCCGAGAGAATCTCCGAGAGAAACTCCGAGGGAAGCTCCGAGAGAATCTCAGAGAGAAACTCCAAGAGAAACTCCGAGAGAAACTCTGAGAGAAACTCTGAGAATCTCCAAGATAAATTCTGAGAAACTCCCACAGAAACTACGAGAGAAAGTCCGAGAGAAATTCCGAGAGAAACTCCGAGAGAAACTCCGAGAGAATCTCCGTGAGAAACTCCGAGAGAAACTCCAAGAGAAACATCATAGAAACTCGAAGAGAAACTCTGAGAAGCTTCAACAGAAACTCTGAGAAACTCCGAGTGGAACTCTGAGAAACTCCCATAAAAAACTTTGAGAGAAACTATGAGAGAAACTCCGAGAGAACCTCTGAGAGAAATTCGGAGAGAACCTCTGAGAGAAACTCCGAGAGAAACTCCGAGAGAAACTACGAGAGAACCCCTGAGAGAACCTCTGAGAGAAACTCCAAGAGAAATTCCGAGAGAATTCCCGTGAGAATTTCCGTGAGAAACTCCGAGAGAAACTCTGAGATGCTGCAACAGAAACTCTGAGAAACTCTGAGATGAAATCCGAGAGAATCTCCGAGAGAAACTCCGAGGGAAGCTCCGAGAGAATCTCAGAGAGAAACTCCAAGAGAAACTCCGAGAGAAGCTCTGAGAGAAACTCTGAGAAGCTCCAAGATAAATTCTGAGAAACTCCCAGAGAAACTCCGAGAGAAAGTCCGAGAGAAATTCTGAGAGAAACATTGAATGAAACTCTGAGAGAAAATTGAATGAAACCCTGAGAGATACTCCGAGAGGAACTCTGAGAAAGTCCCAGAAAAAACTCTGAGAGGAACTATGAGAGAAACTATGAAAGAACCTCTGAGAGAAACTCCAAGAGAAATACCGAGAGAATCTCCGGAGAAACTCCGAGAGAAACTCCAAGAGAAACTCGAAGAGAAACTCCGAGAAGCTCCAACAGAAACTCTGAGAAACTCCGAGAGGCACTCCGAGAGAATCTCCGAGAGAAACTCGGAGAGAAATTCTGAGAAACTCGGAGAGAAACTCAAGAAACAGGAAGAGAATCTCCGAGAGAAACTCCGATCGAAACTCTGAGCGAAACTACGAGAGAAACTACGAGAGAAACTACAAGAGAAACTACGAGAGAAACTACAAGTGAAGCTATGAGAGAACCTCTGATAGAAACTATGAGAGAACCTCTGAGAGAGCCTCTGAGAGAACGTCTGAGATAAACTCCGAGAGAAACTCCGAGAGAAAAACTGTGAGACATTCTGAGAAACTCTGAGGATCTCCGAGAGAAACCCTAAGAGAAACCTAAGAGAAACTCTGAGAGAAACTCCGAGAGAAGCTCTGAGAGAAATTAAGCGAAACAGTGAGAGAAACTGCAAGAGAAACTCTGAGAAACTCCAAGAGAAAATCCGAGTGAAACTCCGAGAGAAACTCTGAGAGAAACTATGAGCTAATCTACGAGAGGATCTTCGAGAGAAACTACGAGAGAAACACTGAGAGAAACTCCGAGAGAAACTCTGAGAAGTTCCAAGATCAATTCTGAGAAACTCCCAGAGAAACTCCGAGAGAAACTCCGAGAGATACTCCGAGAGAAACTCCGAGACGAACTCTGAGAAACTCCCTGAAAAAACTCTGAGAGAAACTATGAGAGAAGCTATGAGAGAAACTCCGAGAGAAACTCCAAGAGAAACTCGAAGGGAAACTCTAAGAAGCTCCAACAGAAACTCTGAGAAACTCCGTGAGGCACTCCGAGAGAAACTCCGGGAGAATCTCCGAGAGACACTCCGAGAGATTCTCCGACAGAATCTCCGAGAGAAACTCCGAGAGAAGCTCCAAGAGAAACTCCAAGAGAAACTCTGAGAGAAACTCTGAGAAGCTCCAAGATAAATTCTGAGAAACTCCGAGAGAAACTCCGAGAGAAACTCTGAGAGAAACTCCGAGAGAAACTCCGAGAGAAACTACGAGCGAATCAACGAGAGAATCTACGAGAGAAACTACGAAAGAAACTACGAGAGAAACTATGAGAGAACCTCTGAGAGAAACTCCGAGAGAAACTCCGAGAGGAACTCTGAGAAAATCCCAGAAAAAACTCTGTGAGAAACTATGAGAGAAAATATGAGAGAACCTCTGAGAGAAACTCCAAACGAAATACCGAGAGAATCTCCGTGAGAAACTCCGAGAGGATCTCCAGGAGAAACTCGAAGAGAAACTCCGAGAGAAACTCCGAGAGAAACTCTGAGAAGCTGCAACAGAAACTCTGAGAAACTCCGAGATGAACTCCGAGAGAACATCCGTGAGAAACTCCGAGGGAAGCTCCGAGAGAATCTCAGAGAGAAACTCCAAGAGAACCTCCGAGTGAAACTTGGAGAGAAACTCTGAGAAGCTCCAAGATAAATTCTGAGAAACTCCCAGAGAAACTCCGAGAGAAACTCCGAGAGAAATTCTGAGAGAAACTCCGAGAGAAATTCTGAGAGAAACATTGAATGAAACTCTGAGAGAAAATTGAATGAAACCCTGAGAGATACTCCGAGAGGAACTCTGAGAAACTCCCAGAAAAAACTCTGAGAGGAAATATGAGAGAAACTATGAGAGAACCTCTGAGAGAAACTCCAAGAGACATACCGAGTGAATCTCCAGAGAAACTCCAAAAGAAAGTCCGATAGGAACTCCGAGATAAACTATGAGAGAAACTCCGAGAGAAACTCCGTGAGAAACTCCGCGAGAAACTCCGAGAGAAAATCCGAGAGAAACGCCGAGAGAAATTCCGAGAGAAACTGCGAGAGAAACTCCGAAAGAAACTCCGAGAGAATCTCCATGAGAAACTCCGAGTGAAACTCCAAGAGAAACATCATAGAAACTCGAAGAGAAACTCTGAGAAGCTCCAAGAGAAACTCTGAGAAACTCCCAGAGAGACTCTGAGAGAAACTCTGAGAAGCTTCAACAGAAACTCTGAGAAACTCCGAGTGGAACTCTGAGAAACTCCCAGAAAAAACTTTGAGAGAAACTATGAGAGAAACTCCGAGAGAACCTCTGAGAGAAATTCGGAGAGAACCTCTGAGAGAAACTCCGAGAGAAACTCCGAGAGAAACTACGAGAGAACCCCTGACAGAACCTCTGAGAGAAACTCCAAGAGAAATTCCGATGAGAATTTCCGTTAGAATTTCCGTGAGAAACTCCGAGAGAAACTCCAAGAGAAACTCGAAGAGAAACTCCAAGAGAAACTCCGAGAGAAACTCTGAGAAGCTGCAACAGAAACTCTGAGAAACTCCGAGATGAACTCCGAGAGAATCTCCGAGAGAAACTCCAAGAGAAACTCCGAGTGAAACTCTGAGAGAAACTCTGAGAAGCTCCAAGATAAATTCTGAGAAACTCCCAGAGAAACTCCGAGAGAAATTCTGAGAGAAACTCCGAGAGAAATTCTGAGAGAAACATTGAATGAAACTCTGAGAGAAAATTGAATGAAACCCTGAGAGATACTCCGAGAGGAACTCTGAGAAACTCCCAGAAAAAACTCTGAGAGGAAATATGAGAGAAACTATGAGAGAACCTCTGAGAGAAACTCCAAGAGACATACCGAGAGAATCTCCAGAGAAACTCCAAAAGAAAGTCCGATAGGAACTCCGAGATAAACTATGAGAGAAACTCCGTGAGAAACTCCGTGAGAAACTCCGCAAGAAACTCCGAGAGAAAATCCGAGAGAAACTCCGAGAGAAATTCCGAGATAAAACTGCGAGAGAAACTCCGAAAGAAACTCCGAGAGAATCTCCGTGATAAACTCCGAGTGAAACTCCAAGAGAAACATCATAGAAACTCGAAGAGAAACTCTGAGAAGCTCCAAGAGAAACTCTGAGAAACTCCCAGAGAGACTCTGAGAGAAACTCTGAGAAGCTTCAACAGAAACTCTGAGAAACTCCGAGTGGAACTCTGAGAAACTCCCAGAAAAAACTTTGAGAGAAACTATGAGAGAAACTCCGAGAGAACCTCTGAGAGAAATTCGGAGAGAACCTCTGAGAGAAACTCCGAGAGAAACTCCGAGAGAAACTACGAGAGAACCCCTGACAGAACCTCTGAGAGAAACTCCAAGAGAAATTCCGATGAGAATTTCCGTTAGAATTTCCGTGAGAAACTCCGAGAGAAACTCCAAGAGAAACTCGAAGAGAAACTCCGAGAGAAACTCCGAGAGAAACTCTGAGAAGCTGCAACAGAAACTCTGAGAAACTCCGAGATGAACTCCGAGAGAATCTCCGAGAGAAACTCCGAGGGAAGCTCCGAGAGAATCTCAGAGAGAAACTCCAAGGGAAACTCCGAGAGAAACTCTGAGAGAAACTCTGAGAAGCTCCAAGATAAATTCTGAGAAACTCCCAGAGAAACTCCGAGAGAAAGTCCGAGAGAAATTCCGAGAGAAACTCCGAGAGAAATTCTGAGAGAAACATTGAATGAAACTCTGAGAGAAAATTGAATGAAACCCTAAGAGATACTCCGAGAGGAACTCTGAGAAAGTCCCAGAAAAAACTCTGAGAGGAACTATGAGAGAAACTGTGAGAGAACCTCTGAGAGAAACTCCAAGAGAAATACCGAGAGAATCTCCGGAGAAACTCCGAGAGAAACTCCAGGAGAAACTCGAAGAGAAACTCCACGAGAAACTCCGAGAGAAACTCTGAGAAGCTGCAACAGAAACTCTGAGAAACTCCGAGATGAAGTCCGAGAGAACATCCGTGAGAAACTCCGAGGGAAGCTCCGAGAGAATCTCAGAGAGAAACTCCAAGAGAAACTCCGAGTGAAACTCTGAGAGAAACTCTGAGAAGCTCCAAGATAAATTCTGAGAAACTCCCAGAGAAACTCCGAGAGAAACTCCGAGAGAAATTCTGAGAGAAACTCCGAGAGAAATTCTGAGAGAAACATTGAATGAAACTCTGAGAGAAAATTGAATGAAACCCTGAGAGATACTCCGAGAGGAACTCTGAGAAACTCCCAGAAAAAACTCTGAGAGGAAGTATGAGAGAAACTATGAGAGAACCTCTGAGAGAAACTCCAAGAGAAATACCGAGAGAATCTCCAGAGAAAACCGAAAGAAAGTCCGATAGGAACTCCGAGATAAACTATGAGAGAAACTCCGAGAGAAACTCCGTGAGAAACTCCGCGAGAAACTCCGAGAGAAAATCCGAGAGAAACTCCGAGAGAAATTCCGAGAGAAACTGCGAGAGAAACTCCGAGAGAAACTCCGAGAGAATCTCCGTGAGAAACTCCGAGAGAAACTCCAAGAGAAACATCATAGAAACTCGAAGAGAAACTCTGAGAAGCTCCAAGAGAAACTCTGAGAAACTCCCAGAGAGACTCTGAGAGAAACTCTGAGAAGCTTCAACAGAAACTCTGAGAAACTCCGAGTGGAACTCTGAGAAACTCCCAGAAAAAACTTTGAGAGAAACTATGAGAGAAACTCCGAGAGAACCTCTGAGAGAAATTCAGAGAGAACCTCTGAGAGAACCTCTGAGAGAAACTCCGAGAGAAACTCCGAGAGAAACTACGAGAGAACACCTGACAGAACCTCTGAGAGAAACTCCAAGAGAAATTCCGATGAGAATTTCCGTTAGAAATTCCGTGAGAAACTCCGAGAGAAACTCCAAGAGAAACTCGAAGAGAAACTCCGAGAGAAACTCCGAGAGAAACTCTGAGAAGCTGCAACAGAAACTCTGAGAAACTCCGAGATAAACTCCGAGAGAATCTCCGAGAGAAACTCCGAGGGAAGCTCTGAGAAAATCTCAGAGAGAAACTCCAAGAGAAACTCCGAGAGAAACTCCGAGAGAAACTCCAAGAGAAACTCGAAGAGAAACTCTGAGAAGCTCCAACAGAAACTCTGAGAAACTCCGAGCGGCACTCCGAGAGAATCTCCCAGAGAAACTCGGAGAGGAATTCTGAGAAACTCGGAGAGAAACTCAAGAAACAGGAAGAGAATCTCCGAGAGAAACTCCGATCGAAACTCTGAGCGAAACTACGAGAGAAACTACTAGAAAAACTACGAGAGAAACTACGAGAGAAACTATGAGAGAACCTCTGAGAGAAAATATGAGAGAACTTCTGAGAGAACCTCTGAGAGAACCTCTGAGAGAACCTCTGAGATAAACTCCGAGAGAAACTCCGAGAGAAAAACTGAGAGACATTCTGAGAAACTCTGAGGATCTACGAGAGAAACCCTAAGTGAAAACTAAGAGAAACTCTGAGAGAAGCTCTGAGAGAAATTATGCGAAACAGTGAGAGAAACTGCAAGAGAAACTCTGAGAAACTCCGAGAGAAACTCCGAGATAAACTCCGAGAGAAACTCTGAGAGAAACTACGAGCAAATCTACGAGAGGATCTACGAGAGAAACTTCGAGAGAAACTCTGAGAGAAACTCGGAGAGAAACTCCGAGAGAAACTCCGAGACGAACTCTGAGAAACTGCCTGAAAAAACTCTGAGAGAAACTATGAGAGAACCTCCGATAGAAACTCCAAGAGAAACTCGAAGAGAAACTCTGCGAAGCTCCAACAGAAACTCTGAGAAACTCCGTGAGGCACTCCGAGAGTAACTCCGGGAGAATCTCCGTGAGACACTCCGAGAGAATCTCCGAGAGAATCTCCGAGAGAAACTCCGAGAGAAGCTCCAAGAGAAACTCTGAGAGAAACTCTGAGAGAAACTCTGAGAAGCTCCAAGATAAATTCTGAGAAACTCCGAGAGAAACTCTGAGAGAAACTCCGAGAGAAAATCCGAGAGAGACTCCGAGAGAGACTCCGAGACAAACTCCGAGAGAATCTCTGAGAGAATCTCCAAAAGAAACTCCGATAGAAACTCTGAGAGAAACTCTGAGAAGTTCCAAGATCAATTCTGAGAAACTCCCAGAGAAACTCCGAGAGAAACTCTGAGAGAATCTCTGATAGAAACTCTGAGAGAAACTCCGACAGAAACTCTGAGAGAAACTCCGAGCAAAACTTCGAGAGAAACTACGAGTGAATCAACGAGGGAATCTACGAGAGAAACTACGAAAGAAACTACGAGAGAAACTATGAGAGAACCTCTGAGAGAAAGTCCGAGAGAAATTCCGAGAGGAACTCTGAGAAAATCCCAGTAAAAACTCTGTGAGAAACTATGAGAGAAAATATGAGAGAACCTCTGAGAGAAACTCCAAACGAAATACCGAGAGAATCTCCGTGAGAAACTCCGAGAGAAACTCCAGGAGAAACTCGAAGAGAAACTCCGAGAGAAACTCCGAGAGAAACTCTGAGAAGCTGCAACAGAAACTCTGAGAAACTCCGAGATGAAGTCCGAGAGAACATCCGTGAGAAACTCCGAGGGAAGCTCCGAGAGAATCTCAGAGAGAAACTCCAAGAGAAACTCCGAGTGAAACTCTGAGAGAAACTCTGAGAAGCTCCAAGATAAATTCTGAGAAACTCCCAGAGAAACTCCGAGAGAAATTCCGAGAGAAATTCCGAGAGAAATTCCGAGAGAAATTCTGAGAGAAACATTGAATGAAACTCTGAGAGAAAATTGAATGAAACCCCGAGAGATACTCCGAGAGGAACGCTGAGAAACTCCCAGAAAAAACTCTGAGAGGAAATATGAGAGAAACTATGAGAGAACCTCTGAGAGAAACTCCAAGAGAAATACCGAGAGAATCTCCAGAGAAACTCCAAAAGAAAGTCCGATAGGAACTCCAAGATAAACTATGAGAGAAACTCCGAGAGAAACTCCGTGAGAAACTCCGCGAGAAACTCCGAGAGAAAATCCGAGAGAAACTCCGAGAGAAATTCCGAGAGAAACTGCGAGAGAAACTCCGAGAGAAACTCCGAGAGAATCTCCGTGAGAAACTCCGAGAGAAACTCCAAGAGAAACATCATAGAAACTCGAAGAGAAACTCTGAGAAGCTCCAAGAGAAACTCTGAGAAACTCCCAGAGAAACTCTGAGAGAAACTCTGAGAAGCTTCAACAGAAACTCTGAGAAACTCCGAGTGGAACTCTGAGAAACTCCCAGAAAAAACTGTGAGAGAAACTGAGAGAAACTCCGAGAGAACCTCTGAGAGAAATTCGGAGAGAACCTCTGAGAGAAACTCCGAGAGAAACTCCGAGAGAAACTACGAGAGAACCCCTGAGAGAACCTCTGAGAGAAACTCCAAGAGAAATTCCGAGAGAATTTCCGTGAGAAACTCCGAGAGAAACTCCAAGAGAAACTCGAAGAGAAACTCCGAGAGAAACTCCGAGAGAAACTCTGAGAAGCTGCAACGGAAACTCTGAGAAACTCCGAGATGAACTCCGAGAGAATCTCCGAGAGAAACTCCGAGGGAAGCTCCGAGAGAATCTCAGAGAGAAACTCCAAGAGAAACTCCGAGAGAAACTCTGAGAGAAACTCTGAGAAGCTCCAAGATAAATTCTGAGAAACTCCCAGAGAAACTCCGAGAGAATCTCAGAGAGAAACTCCAAGAGAAACTCCGAGAGAAACTCTGAGAGAAACTCTGAGAATCTCCAAGATAAATTCTGAGAAACTCCCAGAGAAACTCCGAGAGAAAGTCCGAGAGAAATTCTGAGAGAAACATTGAATGAAACTCTGAGAGAAAATTGAATGAAACCCTGAGAGATACTCCGAGAGGAACTCTGAGAAACTCCCAGAAAAAACTCTGAGAGGAACTATGAGAGAAACTATGAAAGAACCTCTGAGAGAAACTCCAAGAGAAATACCGAGAGAATCTCCGGAGAAACTCCAAGAGAAACTCGAAGGGAAACTCTAAGAAGCTCCAACAGAAACTCTGAGAAACTCCGTGAGGCACTCCGAGAGAAACTCCGGGAGAATCTCCGAGAGACACTCCGAGAGATTCTCCGACAGAATCTCCGAGAGAAACTCCGAGAGAAGCTCCAAGAGAAACTCCAAGAGAAACTCTGAGAGAAACTCTGAGAAGCTCCAAGATAAATTCTGAGAAACTCCGAGAGAAACTCCGAGAGAAACTCTGAGAGAAACTCCGAGAGAAACTCCGAGAGAAACTACGAGCGAATCAACGAGAGAATCTACGAGAGAAACTACGAAAGAAACTACGAGAGAAACTATGAGAGAACCTCTGAGAGAAACTCCGAGAGAAACTCCGAGAGGAACTCTGAGAAAATCCCAGAAAAAACTCTGTGAGAAACTATGAGAGAAAATATGAGAGAACCTCTGAGAGAAACTCCAAACGAAATACCGAGAGAATCTCCGTGAGAAACTCCGAGAGGATCTCCAGGAGAAACTCGAAGAGAAACTCCGAGAGAAACTCCGAGAGAAACTCTGAGAAGCTGCAACAGAAACTCTGAGAAACTCCGAGATGAACTCCGAGAGAACATCCGTGAGAAACTCCGAGGGAAGCTCCGAGAGAATCTCAGAGAGAAACTCCAAGAGAACCTCCGAGTGAAACTCGGAGAGAAACTCTGAGAAGCTCCAAGATAAATTCTGAGAAACTCCCAGAGAAACTCCGAGAGAAACTCCGAGAGAAATTCTGAGAGAAACTCCGAGAGAAATTCTGAGAGAAACATTGAATGAAACTCTGAGACAAAATTGAATGAAACCCTGAGAGATACTCCGAGAGGAACTCTGAGAAACTCCCAGAAAAAACTCTGAGAGGAAATATGAGAGAAACTATGAGAGAACCTCTGAGAGAAACTCCAAGAGACATACCGAGAGAATCTCCAGAGAAACTCCAAAAGAAAGTCCGATAGGAACTCCGAGATAAACTATGAGAGAAACTCCGAGAGAAACTCCATGAGAAACTCCGCGAGAAACTCCGAGAGAAAATCCGAGAGAAACTCCGAGAGAAATTCCGAGAGAAACTGCGAGAGAAACTCCGAAAGAAACTCCGAGAGAATCTCCATGAGAAACTCCGAGTGAAACTCCAAGAGAAACATCATAGAAACTCGAAGAGAAACTCTGAGAAGCTCCAAGAGAAACTCTGAGAAACTCCCAGAGAGACTCTGAGAGAAACTCTGAGAAGCTTGAACAGAAACTCTGAGAAACTCCGAGAGGAACTCTGAGAAACTCCCAGAAAAAACTCTGAGAGGAAATATGAGAGAAACTATGAGAGAACCTCTGAGAGAAACTCCAAGAGACATACCGAGAGAATCTCCAGAGAAACTCCAAAAGAAAGTCCGATAGGAACTCCGAGATAAACTATGAGAGAAACTCCGTGAGAAACTCCGTGAGAAACTCCGCGAGAAACTCCGAGAGAAAATCCGAGAGAAACTCCGAGAGAAATTCCGAGATAAAACTGCGAGAGAAACTCCGAAAGAAACTCTGAGAGAATCTCCGTGAGAAACTCCGAGTGAAACTCCAAGAGAAACATCATAGAAACTCGAAGAGAAACTCTGAGAAGCTCCAAGAGAAACTCTGAGAAACTCCCAGAGAGACTCTGAGAGAAACTCTGAGAAGCTTCAACAGAAACTCTGAGAAACTCCGAGTGGAACTCTGAGAAACTCCCAGAAAAAACTTTGAGAGAAACTGAGAGAAACTCCAAGAGAACCTCTGAGAGAAATTCGGAGAGAACCTCTGAGAGAAACTCCGAGAGAAACTCCGAGAGAAACTACGAGAGAACCCCTGAGAGAACCTCTGAGAGAAACTCCAAGAGAAATTCCGAGAGAATTTCCGTGAGAATTTCCGTGAGAAACTCCGAGAGAAACTCCAAGAGAAACTCGAAGAGAAACTCCGAGAGAAACTCCGAGAGAAACTCTGAGAAGCTGCAACAGAAACTCTGAGAAACTCCGAGATGAACTCCGAGAGAATCTCCGAGAGAAACTCCGAGGGAAGCTCCGAGAGAATCTCAGAGAGAAACTCCAAGAGAAACTCCGAGAGAAACTCTGAGAGAAACTCTGAGAATCTCCAAGATAAATTCTGAGAAACTCCCAGAGAAACTCCGAGAGAAACTCCGAGAGAAACTATGAGCGAATCAACGAGAGAATCTACGAGAGAAACTACGAAAGAAACTACGAGAGAAACTATGAGAGAACCTCTGAGAGAAACTCCGAGAGAAACTCCGAAAGGAACTCTGAGAAAATCCCAGAAAAAACTCTGTGAGAAACTATGAGAGAAAATATGAGAGAACCTCTGAGAGAAACTCCAAACGAAATACCGAGAGAATCTCCGTGAGAAACTCCGAGAGAAACTCCAAGAGAAACTCGAAGAGAAACTCCGAGAGAAACTCCGAGAGAAACTCTGAGAAGCTGCAACAGAAACTCTGAGAAACTCCGAGATGAACTCCGAGAGAATCTCCGAGAGAAACTCCGAGGGAAGCTCCGAGAGAATCTCAGAGAGAAACTCCAAGAGAAACTCCGAGAGAAACTCTGAGAGAAACTCTGAGAAGCTCCAAGATAAATTCTGAGAAACTCCCAGAGAAACTCCGAGAGAATGTCCGAGAGAAATTCCGAGAGAAACTCCGAGAGAAATTCTGAGAGAAACATTGAATGAAACTCTGAGAGAAAATTGATTGAAACCCTAAGAGATACTCCGAGAGGAACTCTGAGAAAGTCCCAGAAAAAACTCTGAGAGGAACTATGAGAGAAACTGTGAGAGAACCTCTGAGAGAAACTCCAAGAGAAATACCAAGAGAATCTCCGGAGAAACTCCGAGAGAAACTCCAAGAGAAACTCGAAGACAAACTCTGAGAAGCTCCAACAGAAACTCTGAGAAACTCCGAGAGGCACTCCGAGAGAATCTCCGAGAGAAACTCGGAGAGGAATTCTGAGAAACTCGGAGAGAAACTCAATAAACAGGAAGAGAATCTCCGTGAGAAACTCCGATCGAAACTCTGAGCGAAACTACGAGAGAAACTACTAGAAAAGCTACGAGAGAAACTACGAGAGAAACTATGAGAGAACCTCTGAGAGAAACTATGAGAGAACCTCTGAGAGAACCTCTGAGAGAACCTCTGAGAGAACCTCTGAGATATATTCCGAGAGAAACTCCGAGAGAAAAACTGAGAGACATTCTGAGAAACTCTGAGGATCTCCGAGCGAAACCCTAAGAGAAACCTAAGAGAAACTCCGAGAGAAGCTCTGAGAGAAATTATGCGAAACAGTGAGAGAAACTGCAAGAGAAACTCTGAGAAACTCCGAGAGAAACTCCGAGATATACTCCGAGAGAAACTCTGAAAGAAACTACGAGCAAATCTACGAGAGGATCTACGAGAGAAACTTCGAGAGAAACTCCGAGAGAAACTCTGAGAGAAACTCCGAGAGAAACTCTGAGACGAACTCTGAGAAACTCCCTGAAAAAACTCTGAGAGAAACTATGAGAGAAACTATGAGAGAACCTCCGATAGAAACTCCAAGAGAAACTCGAAGAGAAACTCTGCGAAGCTCCAACAGAAACTCTGAGAAACTCCGTGAGGCACTCCGAGAGTAACTCCGGGAGAATCTCCGTGAGACACTCCGAGAGAATCTCCGAGAGAATCTCCGAGAGAAACTCCGAGAGAAGCTCCAAGAGAAACTCCGAGAGAAACTCTGAGAGAAACTCTGAGAAGCTCCAAGATAAATTCCGAGAAACTCCGAGGGAAACTCCGAGAGAAACTCCGAGAGAAAATCCGAGAGAGACTCCGAGAGAGACTCCGAGACAAACTCCGAGAGAATCTCTGAGAGAATCTCCAAAAGAAACTCCGATAGAAACTCTGAGAGAAACTCTGAGAAGTTCCAAGATCAATTCTGAGAAACTCGCAGAGAAACTCCGAGAGAAACTCTGAGAGAAACTCTGATAGAAACTCTGAGAGAAACTCCGACAGAAACTCTGAGAGAAACTCCGAGCAAAACTTCGAGAGAAACTACGAGTGAATCAATGAGTGAATCTACGAGAGAAACTATGAAAGAAACTACGAGAGAAACTATGAGAGAACCTCTGAGAGAAAGTCCGAGAGAAATTCCGAGAGGAACTCTGAGAAAATCCCAGAAAAAACTTTGTGAGAAACTATGAGAGAAAATATGAGAGAACCTCTGAGAGAAACTCCAAACGAAATACCGAGAGAATCTCCGTGAGAAACTCCGAGAGAAACTCCAGGAGAAACTCGAAGAGAAACTCCGCGAGAAACTCCGAGAGAAACTCTGAGAAGCTGCAACAGAAACTCTGAGAAACTCCGAGATGAAGTCCGAGAGAACATCCGTGAGAAACTCCGAGGGAAGCTCCGAGAGAATCTCAGAGAGAAACTCCAAGAGAAACTCCGAGTGAAACTCTGAGAGAAACTCTGAGAAGCTCCAAGATAAATTCTGAGAAACTCCCAGAGAAACTCCGAGAGAAACTCCGAGAGAAATTCCGAGAGAAATTCCGAGAGAAATTCTGAGAGAAACATTGAATGAAACTCTGAGAGAAAATTGAATGAAACCCTGAGAGATACTCCGAGAGGAACTCTGAGAAACTCCCAGAAAAAACTCTGAGAGGAAATATGAGAGAAACTATGAGAGAACCTCTGAGAGAAACTCCAAGAGAAATACCGAGAGAATCTCCGGAGAAACTCCAAAAGAAAGTCCGATAGGAACTCCGAGATAAACTATGAGAGAAACTCCGAGAGAAACTCCGTGAGAAACTCCGCGAGAAACTCCGAGAGAAAATCCGAGAGAAACTCCGAGAGAAATTCCGAGAGAAACTGCGAGAGAAACTCCGAGAGAAACTCCGAGAGAATCTCCGTGAGAAACTCCGAGAGAAACTCCAAGAGAAACATCATAGAAACTCGAAGAGAAACTCTGAGAAGCTCCAAGAGAAACTCTGAGAAACTCCCAGAGAAACTCTGAGAGAAACTCTGAGAAGCTTCAACAGAAACTCTGAGAAACTCCGAGTGGAACTCTGAGAAACACCCAGAAAAAACTTTGAGAGAAACTATGAGAGAAACTCCGAGAGAACCTCTGAGAGAAATTCGGAGAGAACCTCTGAGAGAAACTCCGAGACAAACTCCGAGAGAAACTACGAGAGAACCCCTGAGAGAACCTCTGAGAGAAACTCCAAGAGAAATTCCGAGAGAATTTCCGTGAGAATTTCCGTGAGAAACTCCGAGAGAAACTCCAAGGGAAACTCGAAGAGAAACTCCAAGAGAAACTCCGAGAGAAACTCTGAGAAGCTGCAACAGAAACTCTGAGAAACTCTGAGATGAACTCTGAGAGAATCTCCGAGAGAAACTCCGAGGAATGCTCCGAGAGAATCTCAGAGAGAAACTCCAAGAGAAACTCCGAGAGAAACTCTGAGTGAAATTCTGAGAGAAACATTGAATGAAACTCTGAGAGAAAATTGAATGAAACCCTGAGAGATACTCCGAGAGGAACTCTGAGAAAGTCCCAGAAAAAACTCTGAGAGGAACTACAAGTGAAACTATGAGAGAACCTCTGATAGAAACTATGAGAGAACCTCTGAGAGAACCTCTGAGAGAACCTCTGAGAGAACGTCTGAGATAAACTCCGAGAGAAACTCCGAGAGAAAAACTGAGAGACATTCTGAGAAACTCTGAGGATCTCCGAGAGAAACCCTAAGAGAAACCTAAGAGAAACTCTGAGAGAAACTCTGAGAGAAGCTCTGAGAGAAATTATGCAAAACAGTGAGAGAAACTGCAAGAGAAACTCTGAGAAACTCCAAGAGAAACTCCGAGTGAAACTCCGAGAGAAACTCTGAGAGAAACTATGAGCTAATCTACGAGTGGATCTACGAGAGAAACTACGAGAGAAACACTGAGAGAAACTCCGAGAGAAACTCTGAGAAGTTCCAAGATCAATTCTGAGAAACTCCCAGAGAAACTCCGAGAGAAACTCCGAGAGAAACTCCGAGAGAAACTCCGAGAGATACTCCGAGAGAAACTCCGAGACGAACTCTGAGAAACTCCCTGAAAAAACTCTGAGAGAAACTATGAGAGAAGCTATGAGAGAAACTCCAAGAGAAACTCCAAGAGAAACTCGAAGGGAAACTCTGAGAAGCTCCAACAGAAACTCTGAGAAACTCCGTGAGGCACTCCGAGAGAAACTCCGGGAGAATCTCCGAGAGACACTCCGAGAGATTCTCCGACAGAATCTCCGAGAGAAACTCCGAGAGAAGCTCCAAGAGAAACTCCAAGAGAAACTCTGAGAGAAACTCTGAGAAGCTCCAAGATAAATTCTGAGAAACTCCGAGAGAAACTACGAGAGAAAATCCGAGAGAGACTCCGAGACAAACACTGAGAAGTTCCAAGATCAATTCTGAGAAACTCCCAGAGAAACTCCGAGAGAAACTCTGAGAGAAACTCTGAGAGAAACTCTGAGAGAAACTCTGAGAGAAACTCCAAGAGAAACTCTGAGACAAACTCCGAGAGAAACTCCGAGAGAAACTACGAGCGAATCAACGAGAGAATCTACGAGAGAAACTACGAAAGAAACTACGAGAGAAACTATGAGAGAACCTCTGAGAGAAACTCCGAGAGAAACTCCGAGAGGAACTCTGAGAAAATCCCAGAAAAAACTCTGTGAGAAACTATGAGAGAAAATATGAGAGAACCTCTGAGAGAAACTCCAAACGAAATACCAAGAGAATCTCTGTGAGAAACTCCGAAAAAAACTCCAGGAGAAACTCGAAGAGAAACTCCGAGAGAAACTCCGAGAGAAACTCTGAGAAGCTGCAACAGAAACTCTGAGAAACTCCGAGATGAACTCCGAGAGAACATCCGTGAGAAACTCCGAGGGAAGCTCCGAGAGAATCTCAGTAAGAAACTCCAAGAGAAACTCCGAGAGAAACTCCGAGAGAAATTCCGAGAGAAACTCCGAGAGAAATTCTGAGAGAAACATTGAATGTAACTCTGAGAGAAAATTGAATGAAACCCTGAGAGATACTCCGAGAGGAACTCGGAGAAACTCCCAGAAAAAACTCTGAGAGGAACTATGAGAGAAACTATGAGAGAACCTCTGAGAGAAACTCCAAGAGAAATACCGAGAGAATCTCCAGAGAAACTCCAAAAGAAAGTCCGATAGGAACTCCGAGATAAACTATGAGATAAACTCCGTGAGAAACTCCGTGAGAAACTCCGCGAGAAACTCCGAGAGAAAATCCGAGAGAAACTCCGAGAGAATCTCCGTGAGAAACTCCGAGAGAAACTCCAAGAGAAACATCATAGAAACTCGAAGAGAAACTCTGAGAAGCTCCAAGAGAAACTCTGAGAAACTCCCAGAGAGACTCTGAGAGAAACTCTGAGAAGCTTCAACAGAAACTCTGAGAAACTCCGAGTGGAACTCTGAGAAACTCCCAGAAAAAACTTTGAGAGAAACTATGAGAGAAACTCCGAGAGAACCTCTGAGAGAAATTCGGAGAGAACCTCTGAGAGAAACTCCGAGAGAAACTCCGAGAGAAATTACGAGAGAACCCCTGACAGAACCTCTGACAGATCCTCTGAGAGAAACTCCAAGAGAAATTCCGTGAGAATTTCCGTGAGAAACTCCGAGAGAAACTCCAAGAGAAACTCGAAGAGAAACTCCGAGAGAAACTCCGAGAGAAACTCTGAGAAGCTGCAACAGAAACTCTGAGAAACTCCGAGATGAACTCCGAGAGAATCTCCGAGAGAAACTCCGAGGGAAGCTCCGAGAGAATCTCAGAGAGAAACTCCAAGAGAAACTCCGAGAGAAACTCTGAGAGAAACTCTGAGAAGCTCCAAGATAAATTCTGAGAAACTCCCAGAGAAACTTCGAGAGAAACTCCTAGAGAAATTCCGAGAGAAACTCCGAGAGAAATTCTGAGAGAAACATTGAATGAAACTCTGAGAGAAAATTGAATGAAACCCGGAGAGATACTCCGAGAGGAACTCTGAGAAAGTCCCAGAAAAAACTCTGAGAGGAACTATGAGAGAAACTATGAGAGAACCTTTGAGAGAAACTCCAAGAGAAATACCGAGAGAATCTCCGGAGAAACTCCGAGAGAAACTCCAAGAGAAACTCGAAGAGAAATTCTGAGAAGCTCCAACAGAAACTCTGAGAAACTCCGAGAGGCACTTCAAGAGAATCTCCGAGAGAAACTCGGAGAGAAATTCTGAGAAACTGGGAGAGAAACTCAAGAAACAGGAAGAGAACCTCTGAGATAAACTCCGAATGAAACTCCGAGAGAAAAACTGAGAGACATTCTGAGAAACTCTGAGGATCTCCGAGAGAAACCCTAAGAGAAACCTAAGAGAAACTCTGAGAGAAGCTCTGAGAGAAATTATGCGAAACAGCGAGAGAAACTGCAAGAGAAACTCTGAAAAACTCCGAGAGAAACTCTGAGAGAAACTATGAGCAAATCCACGAGAGGATCTATGAGAGAAACTACGAGAGAAACTACGAGAGAAACTCCGAGAGAAACTCTGAGAAGTTCCAAGGTCAATTCTGAGAAACTCCCAGAGAAACTCCGAGAGAAACTCTGAGAGAAACTCTGAGAGAAACTCTGAGAGAAACTCCGAGAGAAACTCCGAGAGAAACTACGAGCGAATCAACGAGCGAATCTACGAGAGAAACTACGAAAGAAACTATGAGAGAAACTATGAGAGAACCTCTGAGAGAAACTCCGAGAGAAACTCCGAGAGGAACTCTGCGAAAATCCCAGAAAAAACTCTGTGAGAAACTATGAGAGAAAATATGAGAGAACCTCTCAGCGAAACTCCAAATGAAATACTGAGAGAATCTCCGTGAGAAACTCCGAGAGAAACTCCGGGAGAATCTCCGAGAGACACTCCGAGAGATTCTCCGACAGAATCTCCGAGAGAAACTCCGAGAGAAGCTCCAAGAGAAACTCCAAGAGAAACTCTGAGAAAAACTCTGAGAAGCTCCAAGATAAATTCTGAGAAACTCCGAGAGAAACTCTGAGAAGCTGCAACAGAAACTCTGAGAAACTCCGAGATGAACTCCGAGAGAATCTCCGTGAGAAACTCCGAGGGAAGCTCCGAGAGAATCTTAGAGAGAAACTCCAAGAGAAACTCTGCGTGAAACTCTGAGAGAAACTCTGAGAAGCTCCAAGATAAATTCTGAGAAACTCCCAGAGAAACTCCGAGAGAAACTCCAAGAGAAACTCCGAGAGAAATTCCGAGAGAAACTCCGAGAGAAATTCTGAGAGAAACATTGAATGAAACTCTGAGAGAAAATTGAATGAAACCCTGATAGATACTCCGAGTGGAACTCTGAGAAACTCCCAGAAAAAACTCTGAGAGGAAATATGAGAGAAACTATGAGAGAACCTCTGAAAGAAACTCCAAGAGAAATACCGAGAGAATCTCCGGAGAAATTCCGAGAGAATCTCCAAGAGAAACTCGAAGAGAAACTCTGAGAAGCTCCAACAGAAACTCTGAGAAACTCCGAGAGGCACTCTGAGAGAATCTCCGAGAGAAACTCGGAGAGAAATTCTGAAAAACTCGGAGAGAAACTCAAGAAACTGGAAGAGAATCTCCGAGAGAAACTCCGAGCGAAACTCTGAGCGAAACTACGAGAGAAACTACGAGAGAAACTACGAGAGAAACAACGAGAGAAACTATGAGCGAACCTCTGAGAGAAACTATGAGAGAACCTCTGAGAGAACCTCTGAGATTAACTCCGAGAGAAACTCCGAGAGAAAAACTGAGAGACATTCTGAGTAACTCTGAGGATCTCCGAGAGAAACCCTAAGAGAAACCTAAGAGAAACTCTGAGAGATGCTCTGAGAGAAATTATGCGAAACAGTGAGAGAAACTGCAAGAGAAACTCTGAGAAACTCTGAGAGAAACTCCGAGAGAAACTCTGAGAGAAACTCCGAGAGAAACTACGAGCAAATCTACGCGAGGATCTACGAGAGAAACTACGAGATAAACTACGAGCGAAACTACGAGAGAAACTATGAGAGAACCCCTGAGAGAAACTCCAAGAGAAACTCCGAGAGGAAGTCTGAGAAACTCCCAGAAGAATCTCTGAGAGAAACTATGAGAGAAACTATGAGAGAACCTCTGAGAGAAACTCCAAGCGAAATACCGAGAGAAACTCCAAGAGAAACTCCAAGAGAAACTCCGAGAGAAACTCTGAGAGAAAATCTGAGAAGCTCCAAGATAAATTCTGAGAAACTCCCAGAGAAACTACCAGAGAAACTCCCAGAGAAACTACCAGAGAAACTACCAGAGAAACTCCGAGAGAAACTCCGAGAGAACCTCTGATAGAAACTCCAAGAGAAATACGGAGATAATCTCCGTGAGAAACTCCGAGAGAAACTCCAAGAGAAACTCGAAGTGGAACTCTGAGAAGCTCCAATAGAACCTCTGAGAAACTCCGAGAGGAACTCCTAGTGAAACTCCGAGAGAAATTCCTAGAGAAACTCCGAGAGAAACTCTGAAAGAATCTCTTAGAATAACTCTGAGAGAATCTCTGAAAGAAACTCTTAGAGAAACTCAGAAAGAAACTCCGAGAGAAACTCCGAGAGAATCTCCGAGAGAATCTCCAAGAGAAACTCCAAGAGAATCTCCGAGAGAAACTCCGAGAGAAACTCCGAGAGAAACTCTGAGAGAAACTCATAAGTTCCAAGACAAATTCTGAGAAACTCCCAGAGAAACTCCGAGAGAAACTCTGAGAGAAACTCTGAGAGAAACTGCGAGAGAATCTGCGAGAGAAACTCAGAGAAAATCTCCGAAAGAAACTCTTTGAGAAACTCTGAGAGAAACTCTGAGAGAAACTCTGAGAGAAACTCTGAGAGAAACTCCGAGAGAAACTCCGGGAGAAACTACGAGCGAATCAACGAGAGAATCTACGAGACAAACTACGAAAGAAACTATGAGAGAAACTATGATAGAACCTCTGAGAGAATCTCCGAGAGAAACTCAGAGAGGAACTCCGAGAGGAACTCTGCGAAACTCCCAGAAAAATCTCTGTAAGAAAATATGAGAGAACCTCTGAGAGAAACTCCAAACGAAATGCCGAGAGAATCTCCGTGAGAAACTCCGAGAGAAACTCCAAGAGAAACTCTGAGAAGCTCCAACAGAAACTCTGAGAAACTCCGAGAGGAACTCACAGGGAAGCTCTGAGAGAATCTCCGAGAGAAACTCGAAGAGAAACTCCTAGAGATGCTCCAAGAGAAATTCCAAGAGAAACTCAGAGAGAAACTCTGAGAGAAAATCTGAGAAGCTCCAAGATAAATTCTGAGTAACTGACAGAGAAACTCCCAGAGAAACTCCCAGAGAAACTCCGAGAGAAACTCCGAGAGAAACTCCGAAACTCCGAGAGAAACTCCGAGTGAAACTCCGAGAGAAACTCCGAGAGAAACTCCGAGAGAAACTCCGAGAGAAACTCTGAAAGAAACTCCGAGAGAAATTCCGAGAGGAACTCTGAGAAACTCCCAGAAAAAATTCTGAGAGAAACTATGAGAGAAAATACGAGAGAAATACCGAGAGAATCTCCGAGAGAAATTCGAAGAGAAACTCTGAGAAGCTCCAACAGAAACTTTGAGAAAATCCGAGAGAAACTCCGAGTGAAACTCTGAGAGAAAATTTGAGAAGCTCCAAGATAAATTCTGAGAAACTCCCAGAGAAACTCCGAGAGAAACTCCCTGAGAAACTCCAAGAGAAACTCCAAGAGAAACTCCGTGAGAAACTCCGAGAGAAACTCCGGGAGAATCTCCGAGAGACACTCCGAGAGATTCTCCGACAGAATCTCCGAGAGAAACTCCGAGAGAAGCTCCAAGAGAAACTCCAAGAGAAACTCTGAGAAAAACTCTGAGAAGCTCCAAGATAAATTCTGAGAAACTCCGAGAGAAACTCTGAGAAGCTGCAACAGAAACTCTGAGAAACTCCGAGATGAACTCCGAGAGAATCTCCGTGAGAAACTCCGAGGGAAGCTCCGAGAGAATCTTAGAGAGAAACTCCAAGAGAAACTCTGCGTGAAACTCTGAGAGAAACTCTGAGAAGCTCCAAGATAAATTCTGAGAAACTCCCAGAGAAACTCCGAGAGAAACTCCAAGAGAAACTCCGAGAGAAATTCCGAGAGAAACTCCGAGAGAAATTCTGAGAGAAACATTGAATGAAACTCTGAGAGAAAATTGAATGAAACCCTGATAGATACTCCGAGTGGAACTCTGAGAAACTCCCAGAAAAAACTCTGAGAGGAAATATGAGAGAAACTATGAGAGAACCTCTGAAAGAAACTCCAAGAGAAATACCGAGAGAATCTCCGGAGAAATTCCGAGAGAATCTCCAAGAGAAACTCGAAGAGAAACTCTGAGAAGCTCCAACAGAAACTCTGAGAAACTCCGAGAGGCACTCTGAGAGAATCTCCGAGAGAAACTCGGAGAGAAATTCTGAAAAACTCGGAGAGAAACTCAAGAAACTGGAAGAGAATCTCCGAGAGAAACTCCGAGCGAAACTCTGAGCGAAACTACGAGAGAAACTACGAGAGAAACTACGAGAGAAACAACGAGAGAAACTATGAGCGAACCTCTGAGAGAAACTATGAGAGAACCTCTGAGAGAACCTCTGAGATTAACTCCGAGAGAAACTCCGAGAGAAAAACTGAGAGACATTCTGAGTAACTCTGAGGATCTCCGAGAGAAACCCTAAGAGAAACCTAAGAGAAACTCTGAGAGATGCTCTGAGAGAAATTATGCGAAACAGTGAGAGAAACTGCAAGAGAAACTCTGAGAAACTCTGAGAGAAACTCCGAGAGAAACTCTGAGAGAAACTCCGAGAGAAACTACGAGCAAATCTACGCGAGGATCTACGAGAGAAACTACGAGATAAACTACGAGCGAAACTACGAGAGAAACTATGAGAGAACCCCTGAGAGAAACTCCAAGAGAAACTCCGAGAGGAAGTCTGAGAAACTCCCAGAAGAATCTCTGAGAGAAACTATGAGAGAAACTATGAGAGAACCTCTGAGAGAAACTCCAAGCGAAATACCGAGAGAAACTCCAAGAGAAACTCCAAGAGAAACTCCGAGAGAAACTCTGAGAGAAAATCTGAGAAGCTCCAAGATAAATTCTGAGAAACTCCCAGAGAAACTACCAGAGAAACTCCCAGAGAAACTACCAGAGAAACTACCAGAGAAACTCCGAGAGAAACTCCGAGAGAACCTCTGATAGAAACTCCAAGAGAAATACGGAGATAATCTCCGTGAGAAACTCCGAGAGAAACTCCAAGAGAAACTCGAAGTGGAACTCTGAGAAGCTCCAATAGAACCTCTGAGAAACTCCGAGAGGAACTCCTAGTGAAACTCCGAGAGAAATTCCTAGAGAAACTCCGAGAGAAACTCTGAAAGAATCTCTTAGAGTAACTCTGAGAGAATCTCTGAAAGAAACTCTTAGAGAAACTCAGAAAGAAACTCCGAGAGAAACTCCGAGAGAATCTCCGAGAGAATCTCCAAGAGAAACTCCAAGAGAATCTCCGAGAGAAACTCCGAGAGAAACTCCGAGAGAAACTCTGAGAGAAACTCATAAGTTCCAAGACAAATTCTGAGAAACTCCCAGAGAAACTCCGAGAGAAACTCTGAGAGAAACTCTGAGAGAAACTGCGAGAGAATCTGCGAGAGAAACTCAGAGAAAATCTCCGAAAGAAACTCTTTGAGAAACTCTGAGAGAAACTCTGAGAGAAACTCTGAGAGAAACTCCGAGAGAAACTCCGGGAGAAACTACGAGCGAATCAACGAGAGAATCTACGAGACAAACTACGAAAGAAACTATGAGAGAAACTATGATAGAACCTCTGAGAGAATCTCCGAGAGAAACTCAGAGAGGAACTCCGAGAGGAACTCTGCGAAACTCCCAGAAAAATCTCTGTAAGAAAATATGAGAGAACCTCTGAGAGAAACTCCAAACGAAATGCCGAGAGAATCTCCGTGAGAAACTCCGAGAGAAACTCCAAGAGAAACTCTGAGAAGCTCCAACAGAAACTCTGAGAAACTCCGAGAGGAACTCACAGGGAAGCTCTGAGAGAATCTCCGAGAGAAACTCGAAGAGAAACTCCTAGAGATGCTCCAAGAGAAATTCCAAGAGAAACTCAGAGAGAAACTCTGAGAGAAAATCTGAGAAGCTCCAAGATAAATTCTGAGTAACTGACAGAGAAACTCCCAGAGAAACTCCCAGAGAAACTCCGAGAGAAACTCCGAGAGAAACTCCGAAACTCCGAGAGAAACTCCGAGTGAAACTCCGAGAGAAACTCCGAGAGAAACTCCGAGAGAAACTCTGAAAGAAACTCCGAGAGAAATTCCGAGAGGAACTCTGAGAAACTCCCAGAAAAAATTCTGAGAGAAACTATGAGAGAAAATACGAGAGAAATACCGAGAGAATCTCCGAGAGAAATTCGAAGAGAAACTCTGAGAAGCTCCAACAGAAACTTTGAGAAAATCCGAGAGAAACTCCGAGTGAAACTCTGAGAGAAAATTTGAGAAGCTCCAAGATAAATTCTGAGAAACTCCCAGAGAAACTCCGAGAGAAACTCCCTGAGAAACTCCAAGAGAAACTCCAAGAGAAACTCCGAGAGAATCTCTGAGAGAAAATCTGAGAAGCTCCCAGATAAATTCTGAGTAACTCCCAGAGAAACTCACAGAGAAACTCACAGAGAAACTCCGAGAGAAACTCCGAGTGAAACTCCGAGAGAAACTCCGAGAGAAACTCCGAGAGAAACTCCGAGAGAAACTCTGAAAGAAACTCCGAGAGAAACTCCGAGAGAAACTACGAGCGAATCAACGAGAGAATCTACGAGAGAAAGTGCGAAAGAAACTATGAGAGAAACTATGATAGAACCTCTGAGAGAAACTCTGAGAGAAACTCCGAGAGGAACTCTGAGAAACTCCCAGAAAAATCTCTGTGAGAAACTATCAGAGAAAATATGAGAGAACCTCTGAGTGAAACTCCAAACGAAATACCGAGAGAATCTCCGTGAGAAACTCTGAGAGAAAATCTGAGAAGCTCCAAGATAAATTCTGAGAAACTCCCAGAGAAACTACCAGAGAAACTCCCAGAGAAACTACCAGAGAAACTACCAGAGAAACTCCGAGAGAAACTCCGAGAGAACCTCTGATAGAAACTCCAAGAGAAATACGGAGATAATCTCCGTGAGAAACTCCGAGAGAAACTCCAAGAGAAACTCGAAGTGGAACTCTGAGAAGCTCCAATAGAACCTCTGAGAAACTCCGAGAGGAACTCCTAGTGAAACTCCGAGAGAAATTCCTAGAGAAACTCCGAGAGAAACTCTGAAAGAATCTCTTAGAGTAACTCTGAGAGAATCTCTGAAAGAAACTCTTAGAGAAACTCAGAAAGAAACTCCGAGAGAAACTCCGAGAGAATCTCCGAGAGAATCTCCAAGAGAAACTCCAAGAGAATCTCCGAGAGAAACTCCGAGAGAAACTCCGAGAGAAACTCTGAGAGAAACTCATAAGTTCCAAGACAAATTCTGAGAAACTCCCAGAGAAACTCCGAGAGAAACTCTGAGAGAAACTCTGAGAGAAACTGCGAGAGAATCTGCGAGAGAAACTCAGAGAAAATCTCCGAAAGAAACTCTTTGAGAAACTCTGAGAGAAACTCTGAGAGAAACTCTGAGAGAAACTCTGAGAGAAACTCCGAGAGAAACTCCGGGAGAAACTACGAGCGAATCAACGAGAGAATCTACGAGACAAACTACGAAAGAAACTATGAGAGAAACTATGATAGAACCTCTGAGAGAATCTCCGAGAGAAACTCAGAGAGGAACTCCGAGAGGAACTCTGCGAAACTCCCAGAAAAATCTCTGTAAGAAAATATGAGAGAACCTCTGAGAGAAACTCCAAACGAAATGCCGAGAGAATCTCCGTGAGAAACTCCGAGAGAAACTCCAAGAGAAACTCTGAGAAGCTCCAACAGAAACTCTGAGAAACTCCGAGAGGAACTCACAGGGAAGCTCTGAGAGAATCTCCGAGAGAAACTCGAAGAGAAACTCCTAGAGATGCTCCAAGAGAAATTCCAAGAGAAACTCAGAGAGAAACTCTGAGAGAAAATCTGAGAAGCTCCAAGATAAATTCTGAGTAACTGACAGAGAAACTCCCAGAGAAACTCCCAGAGAAACTCCGAGAGAAACTCCGAGAGAAACTCCGAAACTCCGAGAGAAACTCCGAGTGAAACTCCGAGAGAAACTCCGAGAGAAACTCCGAGAGAAACTCTGAAAGAAACTCCGAGAGAAATTCCGAGAGGAACTCTGAGAAACTCCCAGAAAAAATTCTGAGAGAAACTATGAGAGAAAATACGAGAGAAATACCGAGAGAATCTCCGAGAGAAATTCGAAGAGAAACTCTGAGAAGCTCCAACAGAAACTTTGAGAAAATCCGAGAGAAACTCCGAGTGAAACTCTGAGAGAAAATTTGAGAAGCTCCAAGATAAATTCTGAGAAACTCCCAGAGAAACTCCGAGAGAAACTCCCTGAGAAACTCCAAGAGAAACTCCAAGAGAAACTCCGAGAGAATCTCTGAGAGAAAATCTGAGAAGCTCCCAGATAAATTCTGAGTAACTCCCAGAGAAACTCACAGAGAAACTCACAGAGAAACTCCGAGAGAAACTCCGAGTGAAACTCCGAGAGAAACTCCGAGAGAAACTCCGAGAGAAACTCCGAGAGAAACTCTGAAAGAAACTCCGAGAGAAACTCCGAGAGAAACTACGAGCGAATCAACGAGAGAATCTACGAGAGAAAGTGCGAAAGAAACTATGAGAGAAACTATGATAGAACCTCTGAGAGAAACTCTGAGAGAAACTCCGAGAGGAACTCTGAGAAACTCCCAGAAAAATCTCTGTGAGAAACTATCAGAGAAAATATGAGAGAACCTCTGAGTGAAACTCCAAACGAAATACCGAGAGAATCTCCGTGAGAAACTCTGAGAGAAAATCTGAGAAGCTCCAAGATAAATTCTGAGAAACTCCCAGAGAAACTACCAGAGAAACTCCCAGAGAAACTACCAGAGAAACTACCAGAGAAACTCCGAGAGAAACTCCGAGAGAACCTCTGATAGAAACTCCAAGAGAAATACGGAGATAATCTCCGTGAGAAACTCCGAGAGAAACTCCAAGAGAAACTCGAAGTGGAACTCTGAGAAGCTCCAATAGAACCTCTGAGAAACTCCGAGAGGAACTCCTAGTGAAACTCCGAGAGAAATTCCTAGAGAAACTCCGAGAGAAACTCTGAAAGAATCTCTTAGAGTAACTCTGAGAGAATCTCTGAAAGAAACTCTTAGAGAAACTCAGAAAGAAACTCCGAGAGAAACTCCGAGAGAATCTCCGAGAGAATCTCCAAGAGAAACTCCAAGAGAATCTCCGAGAGAAACTCCGAGAGAAACTCCGAGAGAAACTCTGAGAGAAACTCATAAGTTCCAAGACAAATTCTGAGAAACTCCCAGAGAAACTCCGAGAGAAACTCTGAGAGAAACTCTGAGAGAAACTGCGAGAGAATCTGCGAGAGAAACTCAGAGAAAATCTCCGAAAGAAACTCTTTGAGAAACTCTGAGAGAAACTCTGAGAGAAACTCTGAGAGAAACTCTGAGAGAAACTCCGAGAGAAACTCCGGGAGAAACTACGAGCGAATCAACGAGAGAATCTACGAGACAAACTACGAAAGAAACTATGAGAGAAACTATGATAGAACCTCTGAGAGAATCTCCGAGAGAAACTCAGAGAGGAACTCCGAGAGGAACTCTGCGAAACTCCCAGAAAAATCTCTGTAAGAAAATATGAGAGAAAATATGAGAGAACCTCTGAGAGAAACTCCAAACGAAATGCCGAGAGAATCTCCGTGAGAAACTCCGAGAGAAACTCCAAGAGAAACTCTGAGAAGCTCCAACAGAAACTCTGAGAAACTCCGAGAGGAACTCACAGGGAAGCTCTGAGAGAATCTCCGAGAGAAACTCGAAGAGAAACTCCTAGAGATGCTCCAAGAGAAATTCCAAGAGAAACTCAGAGAGAAACTCTGAGAGAAAATCTGAGAAGCTCCAAGATAAATTCTGAGTAACTCCCAGAGAAACTCCCAGAGAAACTCCCAGAGAAACTCCGAGAGAAACTCCGAAACTCCGAGAGAAACTCCGAGTGAAACTCCGAGAGAAACTCCGAGAGAAACTCCGAGAGAAACTCTGAAAGAAACTCCGAGAGAAATTCCGAGAGGAACTCTGAGAAACTCCCAGAAAAAATTCTGAGAGAAACTATGAGAGAAAATACGAGAGAAATACCGAGAGAATCTCCGAGAGAAATTCGAAGAGAAACTCTGAGAAGCTCCAACAGAAACTTTGAGAAAATCCGAGAGAAACTCCGAGTGAAACTCTGAGAGAAAATTTGAGAAGCTCCAAGATAAATTCTGAGAAACTCCCAGAGAAACTCCGAGAGAAACTCCCTGAGAAACTCCAAGAGAAACTCCAAGAGAAACTCCGAGAGAATCTCTGAGAGAAAATCTGAGAAGCTCCCAGATAAATTCTGAGTAACTCCCAGAGAAACTCACAGAGAAACTCACAGAGAAACTCCGAGAGAAACTCCGAGTGAAACTCCGAGAGAAACTCCGAGAGAAACTCCGAGAGAAACTCCGAGAGAAACTCTGAAAGAAACTCCCAGAAAAATCTCTGTGAGAAACTATGAGAGAAAATATGAGAGAACCTCTGAGAGAAACTCCAAACGAAATACCGAGAGAATATCCGTGAGAAACTCCGAGAGAAACTCCAAGAGAAACTCTGAGAAGCTCCAACCGAAACTCTGAGAAACTCCGAGAGGAACTCCGAGGGAAGCTCCAAGAGAATCTCCGAGAGAAACTCGAAGAGAAACTCCAAGAGAAACTCCAAGAGAAACTCCAAGAGAAACTCCAAGAGAAACTCAGAGAGAAACTCTGAGAGAAACACCGAGTGAAACTCCGAGAGAAACTCCGAGAGATACTCTGAAAGAAACTCCGAGAGAAACTGCGAGAGGAACTCTGAGAAACTCCCAGAAAAAACTCTGAGAGAAACTATGAGAGAAACTACGAGAGAACCTCTGAGAGAAACTCCAAGAGAAATACCGAGAGAATCTCCGTGAGAAACTCTGAGAGAAACTCCAAGAGAAACTCGAAGAGAAACTCTTAGAAGCTCCAACAGAAACTTTGAGAAACTCCGAGAGGAACTCCGAGAGAAACTCGGAGAGAATCTCCGAGAGAAACCCTAAGACAATCTCTGAGAGAAACTGCGAAACAGTGAGAGGATATCCAAAAGAAATGCTGAGAAACTCCTAGGGAAACTTCGAGAGCAGCTCCGTGAGAATCTCCGAGAGAAACTCCGAGAGAAACTACGAGAGAAACTCCGAGAGAATCTCCGAGAGAAACTCCGAGAGAAACATTGAATGAAACTCCGAGAGAAACTCCGAGAGGAAATCTGAGAAACTCCCAGAAAAAACACTGAGACAAATTATGAGAGAAACTATGAGAGAAATACCGAGAGAATCTCTGTGAGAAACTCGGAGAGAAACTCGGAGAGAAACTGGAAGAGAAACTCTGAGAAGCTCCAACAGAAACGTTGAGTAACTCCGAGAGGAACTCCGAGAGAAACTCCGAGAGAATCTCCGAGAGAAACCCTAAGGGAATCTCTGAGAGAAACCCTAAGAGAATCTCTGAGAGAAACTGTGAAACAGCGAGAGGATATCCAAAAGAAATGCTGAGAAACTCCTAGGGAAACTCCGAGAGAAGCTCCGAGAGAATCTCCGAGAGAAACTCCGAGAGAAACATTGAATGAAACTCCGAGAGAAACTCCGAGAGAAACTCCGAGAGGAAATCTGAGAAACTCCCAGAAAAAACACTGAGACAAATTATGAGAGTAACTACGAGAGAAATACCGAGAGAATCTCTGTGAGAAACTCGGAGAGAAACTCGGAGAGAAACTCGAAGAGAAACTCTGAGAAGCTCCAACAGAAACGTTGAGTAACTCCGAGAGGAACTCCGAGAGAAACTCCGAGAGAATCTCCGAGAGAAACCCTAAGAGAATCTCTGAGAGAAACCCTAAGAGAATCTCTGAGAGAAACTGTGAAACAGCGAGAGGATATCCAAAAGAAATGCTGAGAAACTCCTAGGGAAACTCCGAGAGAAGCTCCGAGAGAATCTCCGAGAGAATCTCCGAGAGAAACTCTGAGTGAAACTCCGAGAGAAACTCCGAGAGAATCTCCGAGAGAAACTCCGAGAGAAACATTGAATGAAATTCCGAGAGAAACTCCGAGAGAAACTCCGAGAGAAACTCCAAGAGAATCTCCGAGAGAAACTCCGAGAGAAACTCCGAGAGAAACTCTGAGTGAAACTCATAGAAGTTCCAAGATAAATTCTGAGAAACTCACAGAGAAACTCCGAGAGAAACGCCCAGAGAAACTCCGAGAGAATCTCCGAGAGAAACCCTAAGAGAATCTCAGAGAGAAACTGCGAAACAGCGAGAGGATATCCAAAAGAAATGCTGAGAAACTCCTAGGAAAACTTCGAGAGAAGCTCCGAGAGAATCTCCGAGAGAAACTCCGAGAGAAACTACGAGAGAAACTCAGAGAGAATCCCCGAAAGAAACTCCGAGAGAAACTCTGAGAGTAGCTCTGAGAGAAACTCTGAGAGAAACTCCGAGAGAAACTACGAGCGAATCAACGAGAGAATCTAAGAGAGAAACTACGAAAGAAACTATGAGAGAAACTATGAGAGAACCTCTGAGAGAAACTCCGAGAGAAACTCCGAGAGGAACTCTTGAGAAACTCCCAGAAAAATCTCTGTGAGAAACTATGAGAGAAAATATGAGAGAACCTCTGAGAGAAACTCCAAACGAAATACCGAGAGAATCTCCGTGAGAAACTCCGAGAGAAACTCCAAGAGAAACTCTGAGAAGCTCCAACAGAAACTCTGAGAAACTCCGAGAGGAACTCCGAGGGAAGCTCCAAGAGAATCTCCGAGAGAAACTCGAAGAGAAACTCCAAGAGAAACTCCAAGAGAAACTCCAAGAGAAACTCAGAGAGAAACTCTGAGAGAAACACCGAGTGAAACTCCGAGAGAAACTCCGAGAGATACTCTGAAAGAAACTCCGAGAGAAACTCCAAGAGGAACTCTGAGAAACTCCCAGAAAAAACTCTGAGAGAAACTATGAGAGAAACTACGAGAGAACCTCTGAGAGAAACTCCAAGAGAAATACCGAGAGAATCTCCGTGAGAAACTCCGAGAGAAACTCCAAGAGAAACTTGAAGAGAAACTCTGAGAAGCTCCAACAGAAACTTTGAGAAACTCCGAGAGGAACTCCGAGAGAAACTCGGAGAGAATCTCCGAGAGAAACCCTAAGAGAATCTCTGAGAGAAACTGCGAAACAGTGAGAGGATATCCAAAAGAAATGCTGAGAAACTCCTAGGGAAACTTCGAGAGAAGCTCCGTGAGAATCTCCGAGAGAAACTTCGAGAGAAACTCCAAGAGAAACTCCGAGAGAATCTCCGAGAGAAACTCCGAGAGAAACATTGAATGAAACTCCGAGAGAAACTCCGAGAGAAACTCTGAAAGAAACTCTGAAAGAAACTCCGAGTGGAACTCTGAGAAACTCCCAGAAAAAACTCTGAGAGATACAATGAGAGAAACTACGAGAGAACATCTGATAGAAACTCCAAGAGAAATACCGAGAGAATCTCCCTAAGAAACTCCGAGACAAACTCCAAGAGAAACTCGATGAGGACCTCTGAGAAGCTCCAACAGAAACTCTGAGAAACTCCGAGAGGAACTCGGCGAGAAACTCCGAGAGAATCTCAGAGAGAAACTCCGAGAGAATCTCCGAGAGAAACTCCGAGAGAATCTCCGAGAGAATCTCTGAGAGAAACTCCGAGAGAAGCTCCTAGAGAATCTCCAAGGGAAACTCCGAGAGAAACTCCGAGAGAAACTCCGAGAGAAACTCTGAGAGAAACACTGAGAGAAACTCTGAGAGATACTCCGAGAGAAACTATGAGAGAAACTCTGAGAAGCTCCAAGATAAATTCTGAGAAACTCCCAGAGAAACTCCGAGAGAAACTCCGAGAGAATCTCCGAAAGAAACTCCGAGAGAAACTCTGAGAAGATCCAAGATAAATTCTGAGAAACTCACAGAGAAACGCTGAGAGAAACTACGAGAGAAACTATGAGAGAAAATACGAGAGAAACTTCATAGAAACTCAAATAGTAACTCTGAGAAGCTCCAAGAGAAACTCTGAGAAACTCCCAGAGAAACTCTGAGAGAAACTCTGAGAAGCTCCAACCGAAACTCTGAGAAACTCCATGTTCAACTCAGAGAAACTCGCAGAAAAACCTTTGAGAGAAACTATGAGAGAAACTCCGAGAGAATCTCCGAGAGAAACTCCGAGAGAAACTCCAAGAGAAACTCCGACAGAATCTCCGAGAGAAACTCCGAGAGAAACATTGAATGAAACTCCGAGAGAAACTCCGAGAGAAACTCTGAAAGAAACTCTGAAAGAAACTCCGAGAGGAACTCTGAGAAACTCCCAGAAAAAACTCGGAGAGAAACAATGAGAGAAACTACGAGAGACCCTCTGATAGAAACTCCAAGAGATATACCGAGATAATCTCCGTGAGAAACTCCGAGAGAAACTCCAAGAGAAACTCGAAGAGGAACTCTGAGAAGCTCCAACAGAACCTCTGAGAAACTCCGAGAGGAACTCCGAGAGAAACTCCAAGAGAAATTCTTAGAGAAATTCCGAGAGAAACTCTGAAAGAAACTCTTAGAGTAACTACGAGAGAATCTCTGAAAGAAACTCTTAGAGAAACTCAGAAAGAAACTCCGAGAGAAACTCCGAGAGAAACTCCGAGAGAATCTCCGAGAGAAACTCCTAGAGAATCTCCGAGAGAACCTCCGAGAGAAACTCCGAGAGAAACTCCGAGAGAAACTCCGAGAGAATCTGCGAGAGAAACTCGGAGAGATTCTCCGAAAGAAACTCCGAGAGAAACTCCGAGAGAAACTCTGAGAGAAACTCAGAGAGAAACTCTTGAGAAACTCCGAGTGAAACTCCGAGAGAAACTCCCAGAAAAACTCCGAGAGAAACTCCGAGAGAAACTACGAGCGAATCAACCAGAGAATCTACGAGAGAAACTACGAAAGAAAGTATGAGAGAAACTATGATAGAACCTCTGAGAGAAACTCCGAGAGGAACTCTGAGAAACTCCCAGAATAATCTCTGTGAGAAACTATGAGAGAAAATATGAGAGAACCTCTGAGAGAAACTCCAAACGAAATACTGAGAGAATCTCCGTGAAAAACTGCGAGAGAAACTCCAAGAGAAACTCTGAGAAGCTCCAACAGAAACTCTGAGAAACTCCGAGAGGAACTCGGAGGGAAGCTCCGAGAGAATCTCCGAAAGAAACTCCGAGAGAAACTCCGAGAGAAACTCTGAGAAGATCCAAGATAAATTCTGAGAAACTCACAGAGAAACTCCGAGAGAAACTACGAGAGAAACTACGAGAGAAACTACGAGAGAAAATACGAGAGAAACTCCATAGAAACTCGAAGAGTAACTCTGAGAAGCTCCAACCGAAACTCTGAGAGACTCCGTGTTCAACTCTGAGAAACTCCCAGAAAAACCTTTGAGAGAAACTATGAGAGAAACTCCGAGAGAACCTCTGAGAGAAACTCCCAGAGAACCTCTGAGAGAACCTCTGAGAGTAACTCCGTGAGAAACTCCGAGAGAATCTCCGTGAGAAACTCCGAGAGAAACTCCAAGAGAAATTCTGAGAGAAACTCTGAGAAGATCCAAGATAAATTCTGAGAAACTCCGTGAGAAATTCCGAGAGAAACTCCGAGAGAAAATCCGAGAGAGACTCCGAGAGAGACTCCGAGAGAATCTCCGAGAGAATTTCCAAAAGAAACTCCGATAGGAACTCCGAGAGAAACTATGAGAGAAACTATGAGAGAAACTCGGAGAGAAACTCCGCGACCAACTCCGCGAGAAACTCCGAGAGAAACTCCGTGAGAAACTCTGAGAGAAACTCCAAGAGAAACATCATAGATGCTCGAAGAGAAACTCTGAGAAGCTCCAAGAGAAACTCTGAGAAACACCCAGAGAGACTCTGAGAGAAACTCCGAGAAGCTTCAACAGAAAATCTGAGAAACTCCAAGTGGAAGTCTGTGAAACTCCCAGAAAAACTTTGAGAGAAACTATGAGAGAAACTCCGAGAGAACCTCTGAGAGAAATTCCGAGAGAACCTCTGAGCGAAACTCCGAGAGAAACTCCAAGAGAAACTACGAGAGAACCCCTGAGAGAACCTCTGACAGATACTCCAAGAGAAATTCCGAGAGAATTTCAATGAGAAACTCCAAGAGAAACTCCAAGAGAAACTCGAAGAGAAACTCCGAGAGAAACTCTGAGAGAAACTCTGAGAAGCTGCAACAGAAACTCTGAGAAAGTCCGAGATGAACTCCAAGAGAATCTCCGAGAGAATCTCCGAGGGAAGCTCCGAGAGAAAATCAGAGAGAAACTCCAAGAGAAACACTGAGAGAAACTCTGAGAAGCTCCAAGATAAATTCTGAGAAACTCCCAGAGAAACTCCGAGAGAAACTCCGAGAGAAATTCTGAGAGAAACTCCGAGAGAAATTCTGAGAGAAACATTGAATGAAACTCTGAGAGAAAATTGAATGAAACCCTGAGAGATACTCCGAGAGGAACGCTGAGAAACTCCCAGAAAAAACTCTGAGAGGAACTATGAGAGAAACTATGAGAGAACCTCTGAGAGAAACTCCAAGAGAAATACCGAGAGAATATGCGGAGAAAGTCCGAGAGAAACTCCCAGAGAAACTCGAAGAGAAACTCTGAGAAGCTCCAACAGAAACTCTGAGAAACTCCGAGAGGCACTCCGAGAGAATCTCCGAGAGAAACTCGGAGAGAACTTCTGAGAAACTCAGAGAGAAACTCAAGAAACAGGAAGAGAATCTCCGAGAGAAACTCCGATCGAAACTCTGAGCGAAACTACGAGAGAAACTACGAGAGAAACTACGAGAGAAACTACGAGAGAAACTATGAGAGAACCTCTGAGACAAACTATGAGAGAATCTCCGAGAGAACCTCTGAGAGAACCTCTGAGAGAACCTCTGAGAGAACCTCTGAGATAAACTCCGAGAGAAACTCCGAGAGAAAAACTGAGAGACATTCTGAGAAACTCTGAGGATCTCCGAGATATCCCTAAGAGAAACCTAAGAGAAACTCTGAGAGAAGCTCTGAGAGAAATTATGCGAAACAGTGAGAGAAACTGCAAGAGAAACTCTGAGAAACTCCGAGAGAAACTCCGAGACCAACTCCGAGAGAAACTACGAGCAAATCTACGAGAGGATCTACGAGAGAAATTACGAGAGAAACTATGAGAGAAACTACGAGAGAAACTACGAGAGAAACTATGAGATAACCTCTGAGAGAAACTCCAAGAGAAACTCCGAGAGGAAGTCTGAGAAACTCCCAGAAAAAACTCTGAGAGAAACTATGAGAGAAACTATGAGAGAACCTCTGAGAGAAACTCCAAGCGAAATACCGAGAGAACCTCTGTGAGAAACTCCGAGAGAAACTCCAAGAGAAACTCTGAGAAGCTCCAACAGAAACTCTGCGAAACTCCAAGAGGAACTACGAGAGATGCTCCGAGAGAATCTCCGAGAGAAACTCCAAGAGAAACTCCAAGAGAAACTCTGAGAGAAAATCTGAGAAGCTCCAAGATAAATTCTGAGAAACTCCCAGAGAAACTACCAGAGAAACTCCCAGAGAAACTTCCAGAGAAACTCCGAGAGAAACTCCGAGAGAAACTCCGAGAAAAACTCCGAGAGAAACTCCGAGAGAACCTCCGAGAAAATCTCCGTGAGAAACTCCGAGGGAAACTCCAAGAGAAACTCCATAGAAACTCTGAGAGAAACTCAGAGAAGCTCCAAGTGAAACTCTGAGAAACTCCGAGAGAAACTCTGAGAGAAACTCTTAGAAGATCCAACAGAAACTCTGAGAAACTCCCAGAAAAACTTTTGAGAGAAACTATGAGAGAAACTCCGAGACAACCTCTGAGAGAAACTCCAAGAGAAACTCCGAGAGAATCTCCGTGAGAAACTCCGAGAGAATCTCTGAGAAGCTCCAAGATAAATTCTGAGAAACTCCCAGAGAAACTCTGAGAGAAACTCTGAGAAGCTCCAACAGAAACTCTGAGAAACTCCGAGAGGAACTCCGAGAGAAGCTCCGAGAGAATCTCCGAGAGAAACTCCAAGTGAAACTCCGAGAGAAACTCTGAGAGAAAATCTGAGAAGCTCCAAGATAAATTCTGAGAAACTCCCAGAGAAACTCCGAGAGAAACTCCCTGAGGAACTCCGAGAGAAACTCCGAGAGAAACTCTGAGAGAAACACCGAGAGCAACTCTGAGAAACTCCTAGAAAAATCTCTGAAAGAAACTATGAGAGAAACTACGAGAGAACCTCTGAGAGAACCTCTGAGAGAAACTCCAAGAGAAATACCGAGAGAATCTCCGTCAGAAACTCCGAGAGAAACTCCAAGAGAAACTCCATAGAAACTCTGACAGAAACTCTGAGAAGCTCCAAGTGAAACTCTGAGAAACTCCGAGAGAAACTCTGAGAGAAACTCTGAGAAGATCCAACAGAAACTCTGAGAAACTCCCAGAAAAACCTTTGAGAGAAACTATGAGAGAAACTCCGAGAGAACCTCTGAGAGATACTCCGAGAGAAACTCCGAGAGAATCTCCGTGAGAAACTCCGAGAGAAACTCTGAGAAGCTCCAAGATAAATTCTGAGAAACTCCCAGAGAAACTCCGAGAGAAACTCCAAGAGAAACTCTGAGAAGCTCCAACAGAAACTCTGAGAAACTCCGAGAGGAACTACGAGAGAAGCTCCGAGAGAATCTCCGAGAGAAACTCCAAGAGAAACTCCGAGAGAAACTCTGACAGAAAATCTTAGAAGCTCCAAGATAAATTCTGAGAAACTCCCTGAGAAACATCGAGAGAAACTCCCTGAGAAACTCCGAGAGAAACTCCGAGAGAAACTTCGAGAGAAACATTGAATGAAACTCCGAGAAAAACTCCGAGAGAAACTCCGAGAGAAACTCTGAGAAACTCCCAGAAAAAACTCTGTGAGAAACTGTGCGAGAAAATATGAGAGAACCTCTGAGAGGAACTCCAAACGAAATACCGAGAGAATCTCCGTGAGAAACTCCGAGAGAAACTCCAAGAGAAGCTCCAAGAGAAACTGTGAGAAGCTCCAACAGAAACTCTGAGAAACTCCCTGAAAAACCTTTGAGAGAAACTATGAGAGAAACTCTGAGAGAACCTCTGAGAGAAACTCCGAGAGAATATCCGTTTGAAAATCCGAGAGAAACTCTGAGAAGCTCCAAGATAAATTCTGAGAAACTCCCAGAGAAACTCCGAGAGAAACTCCAAGAGAAACTCCAAGAGAAACTCTGAGAAACTCCGAGAGGAACTCCGAGAGAAGCTCCGAGAGAATCTCCGAGAGAAACTCCAAGAGAAACTCCGAGAGAAACTCTGAGAGAAAATCTGTGAAGCTCCAAGATAAATTCTGAGAAACTCCCTGAGAAACATCGAGAGAAACTCCCTGAGAAACTCCGAGAGAAACTCCGAGAGAAACTTCGAGAGAAACATTGAATGAAACTCCGAGAAAAACTCCGAGAGAAACTCTGAGAAACTCGGAGAGAAACTCCGAGACAAACTCCGAGAGAAACACCGAGAGGAACTCTGAGAAACTCCCAGAAAAACCTCTGAAAGAAACTATGAGAGAAACTACGAGAGAACCTCTGAGAGAACCTCTGAGAGAAACTCCAAGAGAAATTCCGAGAGAATCTCCGTGAGAAACTCCGAGAGAAACTCCAAGAGAAACTCCAAGAGAAACTGTGAGAAGCTCCAACAGAAACTCTGAGAAACTTCGAGAGGAACTCAGAGAGAAACTCCGAGAGAATCTCTGAAAGAAACCCCGAGAGAAGCTCCGAGAGAATCTCCAAGAGAAACTGCAAGAGAATCACTGAGAGAAACTCCGAGAGAAACTCCGAGAGAAACTCTGAGAAGTTCCAAGATAAATTCTGAGAAACTCCCAGAGAAACTACCAGAGAAACTCCCAGAGAAACTCCGAGAGAAACTCCGAGAGAAACTCCGAGAGAAACTCAGAGAGAAACTCCGAGAGAAACTCCGAGAGAATTTTCGTTGAGAAACTCCGAGAGAAACTTCAAAGGAAACTCCATAGAAACTCTGAGAGAAACTCTGAGAGGCTCCAAGTGAAACTCTGAGAAACTCCGAGAGAAACTCTGAGAGAAACTCTGAGATAAACTCCGAGAGAATCTCCGTGAGAAACTCCGAGAGAAACTCCAAGAGATACTCTGAGAAGCTCCAACAGAATCTCTGATAAACTCCGAGAGGAACTCCGAGAGAAGCTCCGAGAGAATCTCCGAGAGAAACTCCAAGAGAAACTCCGAGAGAAACTTTGAGAGAAAATCTGTGAAGCTCCAAGATAAATTCTGAGAAACTCCCTGAGAAACATCGAGAGAAACTCCCTGAGAAACTCCGAGAGAAACTCCGAGAGAAACTTCGAGAGAAACATTGAATGAAACTCCGAGAAAAACTCCGAGAGAAACTCCGAGACAAACTCCGAGAGAAACACTGAGAGGAACTCTGAGAAACTCCCAGAAAAACCTCTGAAAGAAACTATGAGAGAAACTACGAGAGAACCTCTGAGAGAACCTCTGAGAGAAACTCCAAGAGAAATACCGAGAGAATCTCCGTGAGAAACTCCGAGAGAAACTCCGAGAGAAACTCCAAGAGAAACTGTGAGAAGCTCCAACAGAAACTCTGAGAAACTTCGAGAGGAACTCAGAGAGAAACTCCGAGAGAATCTCTGAAAGAAACCCCGAGAGAAGCTCCGAGAGAATCTCCAAGAGAAACTGCAAGAGAATCACCGAGAGAAACTCCGAGAGAAACTCCGAGAGAAACTCTGAGAAGTTCCAAGATAAATTCTGAGAAACTCCCAGAGAAACTACCAGAGAAACTCCCAGAGAAACTCCGAGAGAAACTCCGAGAGAAACTCCGAGAGAAACTCAGAGAGAAACTCCGAGAGAAACTCTGAGAAGATCCAAGAATAATTCTGAAAAACTCCGAGAGAAACTCCGAGAGAAACTCCGAGAGAAACTCCGAGAGAATTTTCGTTGAGAAACTCCGAGAGAAACTTCAAAGGAAACTCCATAGAAACTCTGAGAGAAACTCTGAGAGGCTCCAAGTGAAACTCTGAGAAACTCCGAGAGAAACTCTGAGAGAAACTCTGAGAAGATCCAACAGAAACACTGAGAAACTCCCAGAAAAACCTTTGAGAGAAACTATGAGAGAAACTCCGAGAGAACCTCTGAGAGAAACTCCGAGAGAAACTCCGAGAGAATCTCCGTGAGAAACTCCGAGAGAAACTCCAAGAGATACTCTGAGAAGCTCCAACAGAATCTCTGATAAACTCCGAGAGGAACTCCGAGAGAAGCTCCGAGAGAATCTCCGAGAGAAACTCCAAGAGAAACTCCGAGAGAAACTTTGAGAGAAAATCTGTGAAGCTCCAAGATAAATTCTGAGAAACTCCCTGAGAAACATCGAGAGAAACTCCCTGAGAAACTCCGAGAGAAACTCCGAGAGAAACTTCGAGAGAAACATTGAATGAAACTCCGAGAAAAACTCCGAGAGAAACTCGGAGAGAAACTCCGAGAGAAACTCCGAGACAAACTCCGAGAGAAACACTGAGAGGAACTCTGAGAAACTCCCAGAAAAACCTCTGAAAGAAACTATGAGAGAAACTACGAGAGAACCTCTGAGAGAACCTCTGAGAGAAACTCCAAGAGAAATACCGAGAGAATCTCCGTGAGAAACTCCGAGAGAAACTCCGAGAGAAACTCCAAGAGAAACTGTGAGAAGTTCCAACAGAAACTCTGAGAAACTTCGAGAGGAACTCAGAGAGAAACTCCGAGAGAATCTCTGAGAGAAACTCCGAGAGAAGCTCCGAGAGAATCTCCAAGAGAAACTGCAAGAGAATCACCGAGAGAAACTCCGAGAGAAACTCCGAGAGAAACTCTGAGAAGTTCCAAGATAAATTCTGAGAAACTCCCAGAGAAACTCCGAGAGAAACGCTGAGAGAAACTCTGATAGAAACTCCGAGAGAAACTCCGAGAGAAACTGCGAGAGAAACCCCGAGAGAAAATATGAGCGAATCAACGAGAGAATCTACGAGAGAAACTACGAAAGAAACTACGAGAGAAACTATGAGAGAACCTCTGAGAGAAACTCCGAGAGAAACTCTGAGAGGAACTCTGAGAAACTCCCAGAAAAAACTCTGTGAGAAACTATGAGAGAAACTACAAGAGAAACTACGAGAGAAACTACGAGAGAAACTATGAGCGAACCTCTGAGAGAAACTATGAGAGAACCTCTGAGAGAACCTCTGAGAGAACCTCTGAGATAAACTCCGAGAGAAACTCCGAGAGAAAAACTGAGAGACATTCTGAGAAACTCTGAGGATCTCCGAGAGAAACCCTAAGAGAAACCTAAGAGAAACTCTGAGAGAAGCTCTGAGAGAAATTATGCGAAACAGCGAGAGAAACTGCAAGAGAAACTCTGAGAAACTCCGAGAGAAACTCCGAGAGAAACTCTGAGAGAAACTCCGAGAGAAACTACGAGCAAATCTACGAGAGAAACTACGAGAGAAACTACGAGAGAAACTATGAGAGAACGTCTGAGAGAAACTCCAAGCGAAATACCGAGAGAATCTCCGTGAGAAACTCCGAGAGAAACTCCAAGAGAAACTCTGAGAAGCTCCAACAGAAACTCTGCGAAACTCCGAGAGGAACTACGAGAGAAGCTCCGAGAGAATTTCCGAGAGAAACTCCAAGAGAAACTCCAAGAGAAACTCCGAGAGAAACTCTGAGAGAAAATCTGAGAAGCTCCAAGATAAATTCTGAGAAACTCCCAGAGAAACTACCAGAGAAACTCCCAGAGAAACTTCCAGAGAAACTCCAAGAGAAACTCCGAGAGAAACTCCGAGAGAAACTTAGAGAGAAACTCCGAGAGAAACTCTGAGAAGATCCAAGAATAATTCTGAAAAACTCCGAGAGAAACTCCGAGAGAAACTCCGAGAGAAACTCCGAGAGAATTTTCATTGAGAAACTCCGAGAGAAACTTCAAAGGAAACTCCATAGAAACTCTGAGAGAAACTCTGAGAGGCTCCAAGTGAAACTCTGAGAAACTCCGAGAGAAACTCTGAGAGAAACTCTGAGAAGATCCAGCAGAAACTCTGAGAAACTCCCAGAAAAACCTTTGAGAGAAACTATGAGAGAAACTCCGAGAGAACCTCTGAGAGAAACTCCGAGAGAAACTCCAAGAGATACTCTGAGAAGCTCCAACAGAATCTCTGATAAACTCCGAGAGGAACTCCGAGGGAAGCTCCGAGAGAATCTCCTAGAGAAACGCGAAGAGAAACTCGAAGAGAAACTTCGAAAGAAACTCCGAGAGAAACTCCGAGAGAAACTCTGAGAAGCTACAACAGAAACTCTGAGAAACTCCGAGATGAACTCCGAGAGAATCTCCGAGAGAAACTCCGAGGGAAGCTCCGAGAGAATCTCAGAGAGAAACTCCAAGAGAAACTCCGAGAGAAACTCTGAGAGAAAATCTGAGAAGCTCCAAGATAAATTCTGAGAAACTCCCAGAGAAACTACCAGAGAAACTCCCAGAGAAACTACCAGAGAAACTCCGAGAGAAACTCCGAGAGAAACTCCGAGAGAAACTGCAAGAGAAACTCTGAGAAGCTCCAACAGAAACTCTGAGAATCTCCGAGAGGAACTCTGAGAGAAGCTCTGAGAGAATCTCTGAGAGAAACTCCAAGAGAAACTCCGAGAGAAACTCTGAGAGAAAATCTGAGAAGCTCCAAGATAAATTCTGAGAAACTCCCAGAGAAACTCCGAGAGAAACTCCATCAGAAACTCCTAGAGAAACTCCGAGAGAAATTCCGAGAGAAACTCCGAGAGAAACTCCGAGAGAAACTTCGAGAGAAACATTGAATGAAACTCCGAGAAAAACTCCGAGAGAAACTCCGAGAGAAACACCGAGAGAAACTCCAAGAGAAACTCCGAGAGAAACACCGAGAGGAACTCTGAGAAACTCCCTGAAAAATCTCTGAAAGAAACTATGAGAGAAACTACGAGAGAACCTCTGAGAGAACCTCTGAGAGAAACTCCAAAAGAAATACCGAGAGAATCTCCGTGAGAAACTCCGAGAGAAACTCCAAGAGAAACTCCGAGAGAAACTCCGAGACATACTCCGAGAGAAACTCTGAGAAGTTCCAAGATAAATTCTGAGAAACTCCCAGAGAAACTCCGAGAGAAACGCTGAGAGAAACTCTGATAGAAACTCCGAGAGAAACTCCGAGAGAAACTGCGAGAGAAACCCCGAGAGAAAATATGAGCGAATCAACGAGAGAATCTACGAGAGAAACTACGAAAGAAACTACGAGAGAAAGTATGAGAGAACCTCTGAGAGAAACTCCGAGAGAAACTCTGAGAGGAACTCTGAGAAACTCCCAGAAAAAACTCTGTGAGAAACTATGAGAGAAACTACAAGAGAAACTACGAGAGAAACTACGAGAGAAACTATGAGCGAACCTCTGAGAGAAACTATGAGAGAACCTCTGAGAGAACCTCTGAGAGAACCTCTGAGATAAACTCCGAGAGAAACTCCGAGAGAAAAACTGAGAGACATTCTGAGAAACTCTGAGGATCTCCGAGAGAAACCCTAAGAGAAACCTAAGAGAAACTCTGAGAGAAGCTCTGAGAGAAATTATGCGAAACAGCGAGAGAAACTGCAAGAGAAACTCTGAGAAACTCCGAGAGAAACTCCGAGAGAAACTCTGAGAGAAACTCCGAGAGAAACTACGAGCAAATCTACGAGAGAAACTACGAGAGAAACTATGAGAGAAACTATGAGAGAACGTCTGAGAGAAACTCCAAGCGAAATACCGAGAGAATCTCCGTGAGAAACTCCGAGAGAAACTCCAAGAGAAACTCTGAGAAGCTCCAACAGAAACTCTGCGAAACTCCGAGAGGAACTACGAGAGAAGCTCCGAGAGAATTTCCGAGAGAAACTCCAAGAGAAACTCCAAGAGAAACTCCGAGAGAAACTCTGAGAGAAAATCTGAGAAGCTCCAAGATAAATCCTGAGAAACTCCCAGAGAAACTACCAGAGAAACTCCCAGAGAAACTAGCCGGAGAAACTCCAAGAGAAACTCCGAGAGAAACTCCGAGAGAAACTTAGAGAGAAACTCCGAGAGAAACTCTGAGAAGATCCAAGAATAATTCTGAAAAACTCCGAGAGAAACTCCGAGAGAAACTCCGAGAGAAACTCCGAGAGAATTTTCATTGAGAAACTCCGAGAGAAACTTCAAAGGAAACTCCATAGAAACTCTGAGAGAAACTCTGAGAGGCTCCAAGTGAAACTCTGAGAAACTCCGAGAGAAACTCTGAGAGAAACTCTGAGAAGATCCAACAGAAACTCTGAGAAACTCCCAGAAAAACCTTTGAGAGAAACTATGAGAGAAACTCCGAGAGAACCTCTGAGAGAAACTCCGAGAGAAACTCCAAGAGATACTCTGAGAAGCTCCAACAGAATCTCTGATAAACTCCGAGAGGAACTCCGAGGGAAGCTCCGAGAGAATCTCCTAGAGAAACGCGAAGAGAAACTCGAAGAGAAACTTCGAAAGAAACTCCGAGAGAAACTCCGAGAGAAACTCTGAGAAGCTACAACAGAAACTCTGAGAAACTCCGAGATGAACTCCGAGAGAATCTCCGAGAGAAACTCCGAGGGAAGCTCCGAGAGAATCTCAGAGAGAAACTCCAAGAGAAACACCGAGAGAAACTCTGAGAGAAAATCTGAGAAGCTCCAAGATAAATTCTGAGAAACTCCCAGAGAAACTACCAGAGAAACTCCCAGAGAAACTACCAGAGAAACTCCGAGAGAAACTCCGAGAGAATCTCCGTGAGAAACTCCGAGAGAAACTCTGAGAAGCTCCAAGATAAATTCTGAGAAACTCCCAGAGAAACTCCGAGAGAAACTCCGAGAGAAACTGCAAGAGAAACTCTGAGAAGCTCCAACAGAAACTCTGAGAATCTCCGAGAGGAACTCCGAGAGAAGCTCTGAGAGAATCTCCGAGAGAAACTCCAAGAGAAACTCCGAGAGAAACTCTGAGAGAAAATCTGAGAAGTTCCAAGATAAATTCTGAGAAACTCCCAGAGAAACTCCGAGAGAAACTCCATCAGAAACTCCTAGAGAAACTCCGAGAGAAATTCCGAGAGAAACTCCGAGAGAAACTCCGAGAGAAACTTCGAGAGAAACATTGAATGAAACTCCGAGAAAAACTCCGAGAGAAACTCCGAGAGAAACACCGAGAGAAACTCCAAGAGAAACTCCGAGAGAAACACCGAGAGGAACTCTGAGAAACTCCCTGAAAAATCTCTGAAAGAAACTATGAGAGAAACTACGAGAGAACCTCTGAGAGAACCTCTGAGAGAAACTCCAAAAGAAATACCGAGAGAATCTCCGTGAGAAACTCCGAGAGAAACTCCAAGAGAAACTCCGAGAGAAACTCCGAGACATACTCCGAGAGAAACTCCGAGAGAAACTCTGAGAAGTTCCATGATAAATTCTGAGAAACTCCCAGAGAAACTCCGAGAGAAACTCTGAGAGAAACTCTGAGAGAAACTCCGTGAGAAACTCCGAGAGGAAGTCTGAGAAACTCCCAGAAAAGACTCTGAGAGAAACTATGAGAGAAACTATGAGAGAACCTCTGAGAGAAACTCCAAGAGAAACTCAAAGAGAAACTCCGAGAGAAACTCTGAGAGAAACTCTGAGAAGTTCCAACAGAAACTTTGCGAAACTCCAAGAGGAACTACGAGAGAAGCTCCGAGAGAATCTCCGAGAGAAACTCCAAGAGAAACTCAAAGAGAAACTCCGAGAGAAACTCTGAGAGAAAATCTGAGAAGCTCCAAGATAAATTCTGAGAAACTCCCAGCGAAACTACCAGAGAAACTCCCAGAGAAACTACCAGAGAAACTCCGAGAGAAACTCCGAGAGAAACTCCGAGAGAAACTCCGAGAGAACCTCCGAGAGAAACTCTGAGAAGATCCAAGAATAAATTCTCAGAAACTCCGAGAGAATCTCCGAGAGATACTCCGAGAGAATCTCCGTGAGAAACTCCGAGAGAAAATCCAAGAGAAACTCCATAGAAACTCTGAGAGAAAATCTGAGAAGCTCCAAGTGAAACTCTGAGAAACTCCCAGAAAAACCTTTGAGAGAAACTATGAGAGAAACTCTGAGAGAACCTCTGAGAGAAACTCCGAGAGAATATCCGTGAGAAAATCCGAGAGAAACTCTGAGAAGCTCCAAGATAAATTCAAAGAAACTCCCAGAGAAACTCCGAGAGAAACTCCGAGAGAAACTCCAAGAGAAACTCTGAGAAGCTCCAACAGAAACTCTGAGAAACTCCGAGAGGAAATCCGAGAGAAGCTCCGATAGAATCTCCGAGAGAAACTCAAAGAGAAACTCCGAGAGAAACTCTGAGAGAAAATCTGTGAAGCTCCAAGATAGATTCTGAGAAACTCCCTGAGAAACATCGAGAGAAACTCCCTGAGAAACTCCGAGAGAAACTCCGAGAGAAACTTCGAGAGAAACATTGAATGAAACTCCGAGAAAAACTCCGAGAGAAACTCTGAGAAACTCGGAGAGAAACTCCGAGACAAACTCCGAGAGAAACACCGAGAGGAACTCTGAGAAACTCCCAGAAAAACCTCTGAAAGAAACTCTGAGAGAAACTCTGAGAGAAACTCTGAGAGAAACTCTGAGAAAAACTCCGAGAGAAACTCCGAGAGAAACTCCGAGAGAAACTCGGAGAGAAATTCCGAGAGAAATTACAAGCGAATCAACAAGAGAATCTACGAGAGAAACTACGAAAGAAACTATGAGAGAAACTATGAGAGAACCTCTGAGAGAAACTCCGAGAGAAACTCCGAGAGGAACTCTGAGAAACTCCCAGAAAAATCTCTGTGAGAAACTATGAGAGAAAATATGAGATAACCTCTGAGAGAAACTCCAAACGAAATATTGAGAGAATCTCCGTGAGAAACTCCGAGAGAAACTCCATGAGAAACTCTGAGAAGCTCCAACAGAAACTCTGAGAAACTCCGAGAGGAACTCCGAGGGAAGCTCCGAGAGAATCTCCGAGAGAAACTCCAAGAGAAACTCAGCGAGAAAATCTGAGAGAAAATCTGAGAAGCTCCAAGATAAATTCTGAGTAACTCCCAGAGAAACTCCCAGAGAAACTCCCAGAGAAACTCCGAGAGAAACTCCGAGAGAAACTCCGATAGAAACTCCGAGAGAAACTCTGAGAGAAACACCGAGAGAAACAATGAGAGGAACTCAGAGAAACTCCCAGAAAAATCTCTGAAAGAAACTATGAGAGAAACTACGAGAGAACCTCTGAGAGAACCTCTGAGAGAAACTCCAAGAGAAATACCGAGAGAATCTCCGTGAGAAACTCCGAGAGAAACTCCAAGAGAAACTCCAAGAGAAACTGTGAGAAGCTCCAACAGAAACTCTGAGAAACTCCCAGAAAAACCTTTGAGAGAAACTATGAGAGAAACTCTGAGAGAACCTCTGAGAGAAACTCCGAGAGAAACTCCGAGAGAATATCCGTGAGAAAATCCGAGAGAAACTCTGAGAAGCTCCAAGATAAATTCTGAGAAACTCCCAGAGAAACTACGAGAGAAACTCCAAGAGAAACTCCAAGAGAAACTGTGAGAAACCCGAACAGAAACTCTGAGAAACTTCGAGAGGAACTCAGAGAGAAACTCCGAGAGAATCTCTGAGAGAAACTCCGAGAGAAGCTCCGAGAGAATCTCCAAGAGGAACTGCAAGAGAATCACCGAGAGAAACCCCGAGAGAAACTCCGAGAGAAACTCTGAGAAGTTCCAAGATAAATTCTGAGAAACTCCCAGAGAAACTCTGAGAGAAACGCTGAGAGAAACTCTGATACAAACTCCGAGAGAAACTCCGAGAGAAACTGCGAGAGAAACCGCGAGAGAAACTATGAGCGAATCAACGAGAGAATCTACGAGAGAAACTACGAAAGAAACTACGAGAGAAACTATGAGAGAACCTCTGAGAGAAACTCCGAGCGAAACTCCGAGAGGAACTCTGAGAAACTCCCAGAAAAAACTCTGTGAGAAACTATGAGAGAAAATATGAGAGAACTTCTGAGAGGAACTCCAAATGAAATACCGAGAGAATCTCCGTGTGAAACTCCGAAAGAAACTCCAAGAGAAACTCGAAGAGAAACTCCGCGAGAAACTCCGAGGGAAACTCTGAGAAGCTGCAACAGAAACTCTGAGAAACTCCGAGATGAACTCCGAGAGTATCTCCGAGAGAAACTCCGAGGGAAACTCCGAGAGTATCTCAGAGAGAAACTCCAAGAGAAACTCCGAGAGAAACTCCGAGAGAAACTACAAGAGAAACTACGAGAGAAACTACGAGAGAAACTATGAGCGAACCTCTGAGAGAAACTATGAGAGAACCTCTGAGAGAACCTCTGAGAGAACCTCTGAGATAAACTCCGAGAGAAACTCCGAGAGAAAAACTGAGAGACCATCTGAGAAACTCTGAGGATCTCCGAGAGAAACCCTAAGAGAAACCTAAGAGAAACTCTGAGAGAAGCTCTGAGAGAAATTATGCGAAACAGCGAGAGAAACTGCAAGAGAAACTCTGAGAAACTCCGAGAGAAACTCTGAGAGAAACTCCGAGAGAAACTACGAGCAAATCTACGAGAGGATCTACGAGAGAAACTACGAGAGAAACTACGAGAGAAACTACGAGAGAAACTATGAGAGAACGTCTGAGAGAAACTCCAAGCGAAATACCGAGAGAATCTCCGTGAGAAACTCCGAGAGAAACTCCAAGAGAAACTCTGAGAAGCTCCAACAGAAACTCTGCGAAACTCCGAGAGGAACTACGAGAGAAGCTCCGAGAGAATTTCCGAGAGAAACTCCAAGAGAAACTCCAAGAGAAACTCCGAGAGAAACTCTGAGAGAAAATCTGAGAAGCTCCAAGATAAATTCTGAGAAACTCCCAGAGAAACTACCAGAGAAACTCCCAGAGAAACTACCAGAGAAACTCCGAGAGAAACTCCGAGAGAAACTCCGAGAGAAACTCCGAGAGAAACTCCGAGAGAATTTTCGTTGAGAAACTCCGAGAGAAACTTCAAAGGAAACTCCATAGAAACTCTGAGAGAAACTCTGAGAAGATCCAACAGAAACTCTGAGAAACTCCCAGAAAAACCTTTGAGAGAAACTATGAGAGAAACTCCGAGAGAACCTCTGAGAGAAACTCCGAGAGAAACTCCGAGAGAATCTCCGTGAGAAACTCCGAGAGAAACTCCAAGAGATACTCTGAGAAGCTCCAACAGAAACTCTGTGAAACTCCGAGAGGAACTCCGAGGGAAGCTCCAAGAGAAACTCCTAGAGAAACTCAAAGAGAAACTCCAAGAGAAACTCTGAGAGAAAGTCTTAGAAGATCCAAGATAAATTCTGAGAAACTAACAAAGAAACTCTGAGAGAAACTCCGAGAGAAACTACGAGACAAACTACGAGAGAAACTACGAGAGAACCTCTGAGAGAACCTCTGAGAGAACCTCTGAGAGAGACTCCGAGAGAAACTCCGAGAGAACCTCCGAGAGAAACTCCGAGAGAAACTCCGAGAGAAACTCCGAGAGAAACTCCGAGAGAAACTCCATAGAAACTCGAAGAGAAACTATGAGAAGCTCCAACAGAAACTCTGAGAAACTACAAGAGGAACTCCGAGAGGAACTACGAGAGAAACTCCGACAGAATCTCCGAGAGATGCTCCGAGAGAAACTCCGAGAGAATCTCCGTGAGAAACTCCGAGAGAAACTCCGAGAGAAACTCCGAGAGAAACTCTGAGAGAACCTCTGAGAAGATCCAAGATAAATTCTGAGAAACTCCGAGAGAAACTCCGAGAGAAATGCCGAGAGAAACTCCGAGAGAAAGTCTGAGAGAAACTCTGAGAAGATCTAAGATAAATTCTGAGAAACTCCGAGAGAAACTCCGAGAGAAACTACGAGAGAAACTACGAGAGAAACTATGAGAGAACCTCTGAGAGAACCTCTGACGGAAACTCCGAGAGAAACTCCGAGAGAAACTACGAGACAAACTCCGAGAGAAACTCCGAAAAAACTCCGAGAGAAACTCCAAGAGAAACTCCATAGACACTCGAAGAGAAACTCTGAGAAGCTCCAACAGAAACTCTGAGAAACTCCGAGTGGAACTCTGAGAAACTACCAGAAAAACCTTTGAGAGAAACGATGAGAGAAACTCTGAGAGAACCTCTGAGAGAATCTCCGAGAGAATCTCCGAGAGAACCTCCGAGAGAATCTCCGAAAGAAACTCCAAGAGAAACTCCAAGAGAAACTCTGAGAGAAACTCTGAGAAGCTCCAAGATAAATTCTGAGAAACTCCGAGCGAAACTCCGAGAGAAACTACGAGAGAAACTCCGAGAGAAACTACGAGAGAACCTCTGAGAGAACCTCTGAGAGAAACTCTAGGAGAAATTCCGCGAGAATTTTCGTGAGATACTCCGAGAGAAACTCCAAGAGAAACTCGAAGAGAAAGTCTGAGAAGCTCCAACAGAAACTCTGAGAAACTCCGAGAGGAACTCCGAGAGAAACTCGGAGAGAATCTCAGAGAGAAACTCCGAGGGAAGCTCCAAGAGAATCTGCGAGAGAAACCCCAAGAGAAATTCCGAGAGAAACTACGAAAGAAACTCCGAGAGAATCTCCGAGAGAAACCCTAAGAGAAACTCTGAGAGAAACTGCGAAACAGCGCGAGAAACTCCAAGAGAAATTCTGAGAAACTCCAAGGGCAACTCCGAGAGAAACTCCGAGAGAATCTCCGAGAGAAACTCTGAGAGAAACTCTGAGAGAAACTCCGAGAGAAACTTCGAGAGAATCTCCGAGAGAAACTCCTAGAGAAACTCTGAAAGAAACTCTGAAAGAAACTCCGAGAGGAACTCTGAGAAACTCCCAGAAAAAACACTGAGAGAAACTATGAGAGAAACTACGAGAGAACCTCGGAGAGAACCTCAGAGAGAAACTCCAAGAGATACTCAGAGGGAATCTCCGTGAGAAACTCCGAGAGAAACTCCAAGAGAAATTCAAAGAGGAACTCTGAGAAGCTCCAACAGAAACTCTGAGAAACTCCGAGAGTAACTCCGAGAAAACCTCCGAGAGAATCTCCGAGAGAATCTCCGAGAGAAACTCCGAGACAATCTCCGAAAGAGACTCCAAGGGAAACTCCGAGAGAAACTCTGAGAGAAAGTCTGAGAATATCCAAGATAAATTCTGAGAAACTCACAGAGAAATTCCTAGAGAAATTCCGAGAGAAACTCCGAGAGCAACTACGAGAGAAATTATGAGAGAAACTCCATAGAAACTCGAAGAGTAACTCTGAGAAACTCCGAGAGAATCTCTGAGAGAATCTCCGTGAGAAACTCCGAGAGAAACTCCAAGAGAAACTCCATAGAAACTCTGAGAGAAACTCTGAGAAGCTCCAAGTGAAACTCTGAGAAACTCCGAGAGAAACTCTGAGAAGATCCAACAGAAATTCTGAGAAACTCCCAGAAAAACCTTTGAGAGAAACTATGAGAGAAACTCCGAGAGAACCTCTGAGAGAAACTCCGAGAGAAACTCCGAGAGGAACTCCGAGAGAAACTCCGAGAGATACTCCGAGAGAATCTCCGAGAGAAACTCCGAGACAATCTCCGAAAGAAACTCCAAGGGAAACTCCGAGAGAAACTCTGAGAGAAAGTCTGAGAATATCCAAGATAAATTCTGAGAAACTCACAGAGAAATTCCGAGAGAAATTCCGAGAGAAACTCCGAGAGAAACTCCGAGAGAAACTCCGAGAGAAACTACGAGAGAAACTCCGAGAGAAAGTCTGAGAGAAACTCTGAGAAGATCTAAGATAAATTCTGAGAAACTCCGAGAGAAACTCTGAGAGATACTCCGAGAGATACTCCGAGAGAAACTCCGAGAGAATCTCCGAGAGAATCTCCGTGAGAAATTCCGACAGAAACTCCAAGAGAAACTCCATAGAAACTCGAAGAGAAACTCTGAGAAGCTCCAAGTGAAAATCTGAGAAACTCCGAGTGGAACTCTGAGAAACTCCCGAAAAAAAGTGTGAGAGAAATATTGAGAGAAGCTCCGAAAGAAACTCTGAGAGAAACTCCGAGATAACCTCTGAGAGAAACTCCGAGAGAAACACCGAGAGAATCTCCGTGAGAAACTCCGAGAAAAACTCCGAAAGAAACTCTAATAGAAACTCCGAGAGAAACTTGAAGAGAAACTCTGAGAAGCTCCAACAGAAACTCTGAGAAACTCCGAGAGGAACTCCGAGAGAAACTCCGAGAGAATCTCCGAGAGAAACTATGAGAGAATCTCCGAGAGAATCTCCGAGAGAATCTCCGAGAGAAACTCCGAAAGAAACTCCAAGAGAAACTCCAAGAGAAACTCTGAGAGAAATTCTGAGAAGCTCCAAGATAAATTCTGAGAAACTCTGAGAGAAACGCCGAGAGAAACTATGAAAGAAACAACGAGAGAAACTACGAGAGAAACTACGAGAGAAACTACGAGAGAACCTCTGAGAGATACTCTGAGAGAAACTCCGAGAGGAACTCTGAGAAACTCCCAGAAAAAACTCTGAAGAGAAACTCTGAGAAGCTCCAAGATAAATTCTGAGAATCTCTGAGAGAAACTACGAGAGAAACTATGAGAGAAACTACGAGAGAAACTACGAGAGAAACTACGAGGGAACCTCTGAGAGAAACTCCGAGAGAACCTCCGAGAGGAACTCTGAGAAACTCCCAGAAAAAACTCTGAGAGAAACTATGAGAGAAACTATGAGAGAAACTACGAGAGAACCTCTGAGAGAAACTCCAAGATAAATTCCGAGAGAATTTCAGTGAGAAACCCCGAGAGAAACTCGAAGAGAAACTCGAAGAGAAACTCTGAGAAGCTCCAACAGAAACTCTGAGAAACTCCGAGAGAAACTCCGAGAGAAACTCCGAGAGAAACTCCGAAAGAAACTCTGAAAGAAACTCTGAAAGAAACTTGGAGAGGAACTCTGTGAGAAACTCTGAGAGAAATTCTGAGACAATCTACGAGAGAACCTCGGAGAGAAATTGTGTGGAACTCTGAGAATCTCCGAGAGAAACCCTAAGAGAAACTCTGAGAGAAACGGCGAAAAAGCAAGAGAAACTCGAAGAGAAATTCTGAGAAACTCCAAGGGAAACTCTGAGAGAAATTCAGGGACAATCTACGAGAGAACCTCGGAGAGAAATTCTGTGAAACTCTGAGAATCTCCGAGACAAACTCCGAAGAAACTCCAAGAGAAACTCCAAGAGAAACTCTGACAGAATCTCCAAGAGAATCTCCGAGAGAAACTCCGAGAGAATCTCCGAAAGAAACTCCAAGAGAAACTCCAAGAGAAACTCTGAGAGAAACTCTGAGAAGCTCCAAGATAAATTCTGAGAAACTCTGAGCGAAACTCCGAGCGAAACTACGAGAGAAACTACGAGAGAAACTATGAGAGAAACTACTCGAGAAACTACGAGCGAAACTACGAGAGAAACTACCTGAGAAACTACGAGAGAAACTACGAGAGAACCTCTGAGAGCACCTCTGAGAGAAACTCTAGGAGAAATTCCGTGAGAATTTCCGAGAGAATCTCCGTGAGAAACTCCGAGAGAAACTCCAAGAGAAATTCCAAGAGAAACTCGAAGAGAAACTCTCAGAAGCTCCGAGAGAAACTCCGAGAGAAACTCCTAGAGAAACTCCGAGAGAAAATCTGAGAGAATCTTCGTGAGAAACTCCGAGAGAAACTCCGAGAGAACCTCCGAGAGAAACACCGAGAGAAACTCCATAGAAACTTGAAGAGAATCTCTGAGGAGCTCCAACAGAAACTCTGAGAAACTCCGAGTGGAACTCTGAGAAACTCCCAGATAAAGCTTTGAGAGAAACGATGAGAGAAACTCCGAGAGAACCTCTGAGAGAAACTCCGAGATAACCTCTGATAGAAACTCCAATAGAAACTCCGAGAGAATCTCTGTTAGAAACACCGAGAGAAACTCCAAGAGAAACTCGAAGAGAAACTGTGAGAAGCTCCAACAGAAACTCTGAGAAACTCCGAGAGGAACGTCGAGAGAAACTCCGACAGAACCTCCTAGAGAAGCTCCGAGAGAAACTCCGAGAGAATATCCGAAAGAATCTCTGTAAGAAACTCTGAGAAGCTCTAACAGAAACTCTGAGAAACTCCGAGAGGAACTCCGAGAGGAACTCCGAGAGAAACTCTGACAGAATCTCCAAGAGAATCTCCGAGAGAAACTCCGAGAGAATCTCCAAAAGAAATTCCAAGAGAAACTCCAAGAGAAACACTGAGAGAAACTCTGAGAATCTCCGAGAGAAACTCCGAGGGAAGCTCTGAGAGAATCTGCAAGAGAAACTCCAAGAGAAATTCCGAGAGAAACTCCGAGAGAAACTCTGAGAGAAACTCCGTGAGAAATTCCGAGAGAAACTCCGAAAGAAACTCTGAAAGAACCTCTGAAAGAAACTCGGAGAGGAACTCTGTGAGAAACTCTGAGAGAAATTCTGAGACAATCTACGAGAGAACCTCGTAGAGAAATTGTGAGGAACTCTGAGAATCTCCGAGAGAAACCCTAAGAGAAACTCTGAGAGAAACGGCGAAAAAGCAAGAGAAACTCCAAGAGAAATTCTGAGAAACTATAAGGGAAACTCTGAGAGAAACTCCGAGAGAATCTCCGAGAGAAACTCCGAGAGAAACTCCAAGAGAAATTCCGAGAGAATCTCTGAGAGAAACTCCGAGAGAAACATTAAATGAAACTCCGAGAGAAACTCCGAGAGAAACTCCAAGAAAAAACTCTGAGAGAATCTATGGGTGAAACTATGAGAGAAACTACGAGAGAGCCTCTGACAGAACCTCTGAGAGAAACTCCAAGATAAATTCTGAGAGAATTTCCATGAGAAACTCCGAGAGAATCTCCGAGAGAAACTCCGAGACAAGCTCTGAGAGAATCTTGGAGAGAAACTCCAAGAGAAACTCAAAGAGAAACTCCAAGAGAAACTCTGAGAGAAAGTCTTAGAAGATCCAAGATAAATTCTGAGAAACTAACAAAGAAACTCTGAGAGAAACTCCGAGAGAAACTACGAGACAAACTACGAGAGAAACTACGAGAGAACCTCTGAGAGAACCTCTGAGAGAACCTCTGAGAGAGACTCCGAGAGAAACTCCGAGAGAACCTCCGAGAGAAACTCCGAGAGAAACTCCGAGAGAAACTCCGAGAGAAACTCCGAGAGAAACTCCATAGAAACTCGAAGAGAAACTATGAGAAGCTCCAACAGAAACTCTGAGAAACTACAAGAGGAACTCCGAGAGGAACTACGAGAGAAACTCCGACAGAATCTCCGAGAGATGCTCCGAGAGAAACTCCGAGAGAATCTCCGTGAGAAACTCCGAGAGAAACTCCGAGAGAAACTCCGAGAGAAACTCTGAGAGAACCTCTGAGAAGATCCAAGATAAATTCTGAGAAACTCCGAGAGAAACTCCGAGAGAAATGCCGAGAGAAACTCCGAGAGAAAGTCTGAGAGAAACTCTGAGAAGATCTAAGATAAATTCTGAGAAACTCCGAGAGAAACTCCGAGAGAAACTACGAGAGAAACTACGAGAGAAACTACGAGAGAAACTATGAGAGAACCTCTGAGAGAACCTCTGACGGAAACTCCGAGAGAAACTCCGAGAGAAACTACGAGACAAACTCCGAGAGAAACTCCGAAAAAACTCCGAGAGAAACTCCAAGAGAAACTCCATAGACACTCGAAGAGAAACTCTGAGAAGCTCCAACAGAAACTCTGAGAAACTCCGAGTGGAACTCTGAGAAACTACCAGAAAAACCTTTGAGAGAAACGATGAGAGAAACTCTGAGAGAACCTCTGAGAGAATCTCCGAGAGAATCTCCGAGAGAACCTCCGAGAGAATCTCCGAAAGAAACTCCAAGAGAAACTCCAAGAGAAACTCTGAGAGAAACTCTGAGAAGCTCCAAGATAAATTCTGAGAAACTCCGAGCGAAACTCCGAGAGAAACTACGAGAGAAACTCCGAGAGAAACTACGAGAGAACCTCTGAGAGAACCTCTGAGAGAAACTCTAGGAGAAATTCCGCGAGAATTTTCGTGAGATACTCCGAGAGAAACTCCAAGAGAAACTCGAAGAGAAAGTCTGAGAAGCTCCAACAGAAACTCTGAGAAACTCCGAGAGGAACTCCGAGAGAAACTCGGAGAGAATCTCCGAGAGAAACTCCGAGGGAAGCTCCAAGAGAATCTGCGAGAGAAACCCCAAGAGAAATTCCGAGAGAAACTACGAAAGAAACTCCGAGAGAATCTCCGAGAGAAACCCTAAGAGAAACTCTGAGAGAAACTGCGAAACAGCGCGAGAAACTCCAAGAGAAATTCTGAGAAACTCCAAGGGCAACTCCGAGAGAAACTCCGAGAGAATCTCCGAGAGAAACTCTGAGAGAAACTCTGAGAGAAACTCCGAGAGAAACTTCGAGAGAATCTCCGAGAGAAACTCCTAGAGAAACTCTGAAAGAAACTCTGAAAGAAACTCCTAGAGGAACTCTGAGAAACTCCCAGAAAAAACACTGAGAGAAACTATGAGAGAAACTACAAGAGAACCTCGGAGAGAACCTCAGAGAGAAACTCCAAGAGATACTCAGAGGGAATCTCTGTGAGAAACTCCGAGAGAAACTCCAAGAGAAATTCAAAGAGGAACTCTGAGAAGCTCCAACAGAAACTCTGAGAAACTCCGAGAGTAACTCCGAGAAAACCTCCGAGAGAATCTCCGAGAGAATCTCCGAGAGAAACTCCGAGACAATCTCCGAAAGAGACTCCAAGGGAAACTCCGAGAGAAACTCTGAGAGAAAGTCTGAGAATATCCAAGATAAATTCTGAGAAACTCACAGAGAAATTCCTAGAGAAATTCCGAGAGAAACTCCGAGAGCAACTACGAGAGAAATTATGAGAGAAACTCCATAGAAACTCGAAGAGTAACTCTGAGAAACTCCGAGAGAATCTCTGAGAGAATCTCCGTGAGAAACTCCGAGAGAAACTCCAAGAGAAACTCCATAGAAACTCTGAGAGAAACTCTGAGAAGCTCCAAGTGAAACTCTGAGAAACTCCGAGAGAAACTCTGAGAAGATCCAACAGAAATTCTGAGAAACTCCCAGAAAAACCTTTGAGAGAAACTATGAGAGAAACTCCGAGAGAACCTCTGAGAGAAACTCCGAGAGAAACTCCGAGAGGAACTCCGAGAGAAACTCCGAGAGATACTCCGAGAGAATCTCCGAGAGAAACTCCGAGACAATCTCCGAAAGAAACTCCAAGGGAAACTCCGAGAGAAACTCTGAGAGAAAGTCTGAGAATATCCAAGATAAATTCTGAGAAACTCACAGAGAAATTCCGAGAGAAATTCCGAGAGAAACTCCGAGAGAAACTCCGAGAGAAACTCCGAGAGAAACTACGAGAGAAACTCCGAGAGAAAGTCTGAGAGAAACTCTGAGAAGATCTAAGATAAATTCTGAGAAACTCCGAGAGAAACTCTGAGAGATACTCCGAGAGATACTCCGAGAGAAACTCCGAGAGAATCTCCGAGAGAATCTCCGTGAGAAATTCCGACAGAAACTCCAAGAGAAACTCCATAGAAACTCGAAGAGAAACTCTGAGAAGCTCCAAGTGAAAATCTGAGAAACTCCGAGTGGAACTCTGAGAAACTCCCGAAAAAAAGTGTGAGAGAAATATTGAGAGAAGCTCCGAAAGAAACTCTGAGAGAAACTCCGAGATAACCTCTGAGAGAAACTCCGAGAGAAACACCGAGAGAATCTCCGTGAGAAACTCCGAGAAAAACTCCGAAAGAAACTCTAATAGAAACTCCGAGAGAAACTTGAAGAGAAACTCTGAGAAGCTCCAACAGAAACTCTGAGAAACTCCGAGAGGAACTCCGAGAGAAACTCCGAGAGAATCTCCGAGAGAAACTATGAGAGAATCTCCGAGAGAATCTCCGAGAGAATCTCCGAGAGAAACTCCGAAAGAAACTCCAAGAGAAACTCCAAGAGAAACTCTGAGAGAAATTCTGAGAAGCTCCAAGATAAATTCTGAGAAACTCTGAGAGAAACGCCGAGAGAAACTATGAAAGAAACAACGAGAGAAACTACGAGAGAAACTACGAGAGAAACTACGAGAGAACCTCTGAGAGATACTCTGAGAGAAACTCCGAGAGGAACTCTGAGAAACTCCCAGAAAAAACTCTGAAGAGAAACTCTGAGAAGCTCCAAGATAAATTCTGAGAATCTCTGAGAGAAACTACGAGAGAAACTATGAGAGAAACTACGAGAGAAACTACGAGAGAAACTACGAGGGAACCTCTGAGAGAAACTCCGAGAGAACCTCCGAGAGGAACTCTGAGAAACTCCCAGAAAAAACTCTGAGAGAAACTATGAGAGAAACTATGAGAGAAACTACGAGAGAACCTCTGAGAGAAACTCCAAGATAAATTCCGAGAGAATTTCAGTGAGAAACCCCGAGAGAAACTCGAAGAGAAACTCTGAGAAGCTCCAACAGAAACTCTGAGAAACTCCGAGAGAAACTCCGAGAGAAACTCCGAGAGAAACTCCGAAAGAAACTCTGAAAGAAACTCTGAAAGAAACTTGGAGAGGAACTCTGTGAGAAACTCTGAGAGAAATTCTGAGACAATCTACGAGAGAACCTCGGAGAGAAATTGTGTGGAACTCTGAGAATCTCCGAGAGAAACCCTAAGAGAAACTCTGAGAGAAACGGCGAAAAAGCAAGAGAAACTCGAAGAGAAATTCTGAGAAACTCCAAGGGAAACTCTGAGAGAAATTCAGGGACAATCTACGAGAGAACCTCGGAGAGAAATTCTGTGAAACTCTGAGAATCTCCGAGACAAACTCCGAAGAAACTCCAAGAGAAACTCCAAGAGAAACTCTGACAGAATCTCCAAGAGAATCTCCGAGAGAAACTCCGAGAGAATCTCCGAAAGAAACTCCAAGAGAAACTCCAAGAGAAACTCTGAGAGAAACTCTGAGAAGCTCCAAGATAAATTCTGAGAAACTCTGAGCGAAACTCCGAGCGAAACTACGAGAGAAACTACGAGAGAAACTATGAGAGAAACTACTCGAGAAACTACGAGCGAAACTACGAGAGAAACTACCTGAGAAACTACGAGAGAAACTACGAGAGAACCTCTGAGAGCACCTCTGAGAGAAACTCTAGGAGAAATTCCGTGAGAATTTCCGAGAGAATCTCCGTGAGAAACTCCGAGAGAAACTCCAAGAGAAATTCCAAGAGAAACTCGAAGAGAAACTCTCAGAAGCTCCGAGAGAAACTCCGAGAGAAACTCCTAGAGAAACTCCGAGAGAAACTCTGAGAGAATCTTCGTGAGAAACTCCGAGAGAAACTCCGAGAGAACCTCCGAGAGAAACACCGAGAGAAACTCCATAGAAACTTGAAGAGAATCTCTGAGGAGCTCCAACAGAAACTCTGAGAAACTCCGAGTGGAACTCTGAGAAACTCCCAGATAAAGCTTTGAGAGAAACGATGAGAGAAACTCCGAGAGAACCTCTGAGAGAAACTCCGAGATAACCTCTGATAGAAACTCCAATAGAAACTCCGAGAGAATCTCTGTTAGAAACACCGAGAGAAACTCCAAGAGAAACTCGAAGAGAAACTGTGAGAAGCTCCAACAGAAACTCTGAGAAACTCCGAGAGGAACGTCGAGAGAAACTCCGACAGAACCTCCTAGAGAAGCTCCGAGAGAAACTCCGAGAGAATATCCGAAAGAATCTCTGTAAGAAACTCTGAGAAGCTCTAACAGAAGCTCTGAGAAACTCCGAGAGGAACTCCGAGAGGAACTCCGAGAGAAACTCTGACAGAATCTCCAAGAGAATCTCCGAGAGAAACTCCGAGAGAATCTCCAAAAGAAATTCCAAGAGAAACTCCAAGAGAAACACTGAGAGAAACTCTGAGAATCTCCGAGAGAAACTCCGAGGGAAGCTCTGAGAGAATCTGCAAGAGAAACTCCAAGAGAAATTCCGAGAGAAACTCCGAGAGAAACTCTGAGAGAAACTCCGTGAGAAATTCCGAGAGAAACTCCGAAAGAAACTCTGAAAGAACCTCTGAAAGAAACTCGGAGAGGAACTCTGTGAGAAACTCTGAGAGAAATTCTGAGACAATCTTCGAGAGAACCTCGGAGAGAAATTGTGAGGAACTCTGAGAATCTCCGAGAGAAACCCTAAGAGAAACTCTGAGAGAAACGGCGAAAAAGCAAGAGAAACTCCAAGAGAAATTCTGAGAAACTATAAGGGAAACTCTGAGAGAAACTCCGAGAGAATCTCCGAGAGAAACTCCGAGAGAAACTCCAAGAGAAATTCCGAGAGAATCTCTGAGAGAAACTCCGAGAGAAACATTAAATGAAACTCCGAGAGAAACTCCGAGAGAAACTCCAAGAAAAAACTCTGAGAGAATCTATGGCTGAAACTATGAGAGAAACTACGAGGGAGCCTCTGACAGAACCTCTGAGAGAAACTCCAAGATAAATTCTGAGAGAAATTCCATGAGGAACTCCGAGAGAATCTCCGAGAGAAACTCCGAGACAAGCTCTGAGAGAATCTTGGAGAGAAACTCCAAGAGAAACTCCAAGAGAAACTCCGAGAGAAACTCTGAGAGATACTCCGAGAGAATCTCCGAGAGAAACTCCGAGACAATCTCCGAAAGAAACTCCAAGAGAAACTCTGAGAGAAAGTCTTAGAAGATCCAAGATAAATTCTGAGAAACTAACAGAGAAACTCTGAGAGAAACTCCGAGAGAAACTACGAGACAAACTACGAGAGAAACTACGAGAGAACCTCTGAGAGAACCTCTGAGAGAACCTCTGAGAGAGACTCCGAGAGAAACTCCGAGAGAACCTCCAAGAGAAACTCCGAGAGAAACTCCGAGAGAAACTCCGAGAGAAACTCCGAGAGAAACTCCATAGAAACTCGAAGAGAAACTATGAGAAGCTCCAACAGAAACTCTGAGAAACTACAAGAGGAACTCCGAGAGGAACTACGAGAGAAACTCCGACAGAATCTCCGAGAGATGCTCCGAGAGAAACTCCGAGAGAATCTCCGTGAGAAACTCAGAGAGAAACTCCGAGACAAACTCCGAGAGAAACTCCGAGAGAAACTCTGAGAGAACCTCTGAGAAGATCCAAGATAAATTCTGAGAAACTCCGAGAGAAACTCCGAGAGAAATGCCGAGAGAAACTCCGAGAGAAAGTCTGAGAGAAACTCTGAGAAGATCTAAGATAAATTCTGAGAAACTCCGAGAGAAACTCCGAGAGAAACTACGAGAGAAACTACGGGAGAAACTATGAGAGAACCTCTGAGAGAACCTCTGACGGAAACTCCGAGAGAAACTACGAGACAAACTCCGAGAGAAACTCCGAAAAAACTCCGAGAGAAACTCCAAGAGAAACTCCATAAACACTCGAAGAGAAACTCTGAGAAGCTCCAACAGAAACTCTGAGAAACTCCGAGTGGAACTCTGAGAAACTACCAGAAAAACCTTTGAGAGAAACGATGAGAGAAACTCTGAGAGAACCTCTGCGAGAAACTCCGAGATAACCTCTGATAGAAACTCCAAGAGAAACTCCGAGAGTATCTCCGTGAGAAACTCCGAGAGAAACCCCAATAGAAACTCGAAGAGAAACTGTGAGAAGCACCAACAGAAGCTTTGAGAAATTCCGAGAGGAATGCCAAGAGGAACTTCGAGAGAAACTCCGACAGAATCGCTGAGAGAAGCTCCGAGAGAAACTCCGAGAGAATCTCCGAAAGAATCTCTGTAAGAAACTCTGAGAAGCTCCAACAGAAACTCTGAGAAACTCCGAGTGGAACTCTGAGAAACTACCAGAAAAACCTTTGAGAGAAACGATGAGAGAAACTCTGAGAGAAACTCCGAGAGAAACTCTGACAGAATCTCCGAGAGAATCTCTGAGAGAAACTCCAAGAGAATCTCCGAAAGAAATTCCAAGAGAAACTCCAAGAGAAACTCTGAGAGAAACTCTGAGAAGCTCCAAGATAAATTCTGAGAAACTCACAGAGAAACTCCGAGCGAAACTCCGAGCGAAACTACGAGAGAAACTACGAGAGAACCTCTGAGAGAACCTCTGAGAGAAACTCTAGGAGAAATTCCGCGAGAATTTTCGTGAGATACTCCGAGAGAAACTCCAAGAGAAACTCGAAGAGAAAGTCTGAGAAGCTCCAACAGAAACTCGGAGAAACACCGAGAGGAACTCCAAGAGAAACTCGGAGAGAATCTCAGAGAGAAACTCCGAGGGAAGCTCCAAGAGAATCTGCGAGAGAAACCCCAAGAGAAATTCCGAGAGAAACTACGAAAGAAACTCCGAGAGAATCTCCGAGAGAAACCCTAAGAGAAACTCTGAGAGAAACTGCGAAACAGCGCGAGAAACTCCAAAAGAAATTCTGAGAAACTCCAAGGGCAACTCCGAGAGAAACTCCGAGAGAATCTCCGAGAGAAACTCTGAGAGAAACTCTGAGAGAAACTCCGAGAGAAACTTCGAGAGAATCTCCGAGAGAAACTCCGAGAGAAACTCTGAAAGAAACTCTGAAAGAAACTCCGAGAGGAACTCTGAGAAACTCCCAGAAAAAACACTGAGAGAAACTATGAGAGAAACTACGAGAGAACCTCGGAGAGAACCTCAGAGAGAAACTCCAAGAGATACTCAGAGGGAATCTCCGTGAGAAACTCCGAGACAAACTCCAAGAGAAATTCAAAGAGGAACTCTGAGAAGCTCCAACAGAAACTCTGAGAAACTCCGAGAGTAACTCCGAGAAAACCTCCGAGAGAATCTCCGAGAGAATCTCCGAGAGAAACTCCGAGACAATCTCCGAAAGAGACTCCAAGGGAAACTCCGAGAGAAACTCTGAGAGAAAGTCTGAGAATATCCAAGATAAATTCTGAGAAACTCACAGAGAAACGCTGAGAGAAACTATGAAAGAAACAACGAGAGAAACTACGAGAGAAACTACGAGAGAACCTCTGAGAGAAACTCCAAGATAAATTCCGAGAGAATTACAGTGAGAAACCCCGAGAGAAACTCCAAGAGAAACTCGAAGAGAAACTCTGAGAAGCTCCAACAGAAACTCTGAGAAACTCCGAGAGGAACTCGGAGAGAAACTCCGAGAGAAACTCCGAGAGAAACTCCGAGAGAAACTTTGAAAGAAACTCTGAAAGAAACTCCGAGAGAATCTCTGAAAGAAACTCTGAGAGAAACTCAGAAGGAAACTCCGAGATAGATTCCAAGAGAAACTCCGAGAGAAACTCCGATAGAAACACTGAGAGAAACACCGAGAGAAACTCCGAGAGAATCTCCAAGAGAAAATCCAAGAGAAACTCTGAGAGATACTCCGAGAGATACTCCGAGAGAAACTCCGAGAGAATCTCCGAGAGAAACTCCGAGAGAATCTCCAAGAGAATCTCCGTGAGAAATTCCAACAGAAACTCCAAGAGAAACTCCATAGAAACTCGAAGAGAAACTCTGAGAAGCTCCAAGTGAAACTCTGAGAAACTCCGAGTGGAACTCTGAGAAACTCCTGAAAAAAACTGTGAGAGAAATATTGAGAGAAGCTCCGAGAGAAACTCTGAGAGAAACTCTGAGAGAAACTCCGAGATAACCTCTGAGAGAAACTCCAAGAGAAACACCGAGAGAATCTCTGTGAGAAACTCCGAGAAAAACTCCGAAAGAAACTCTAATAGAAACTCCGAGAGAAACTTGAAGAGAAACTCTGAGAAGCTCCAACAGAAACTCTGAGAAACTCCAAGAGGAACTCCAAGAGAAACTCCGAGAGAATCTCCGAGAGAAACTACGAGAGAATCTCCGAGAGAATCTCCGAGAGAATCTGCGAGAGAAACTCCGAAAGAAACTCCAAGAGAAACTCTGAGAGAAATTCTGAGAAGCTCCAAGATAAATTCTGAGAAACTCTGAGAGAAACGCCGAGAGAAACTATGAAAGAAACTCCGAGAGAAACTCCGAGAGAAACTACGAGAGAACCTCTGAGAGATACTCTGAGAGAAAATCCGAGAGGAACTCTGAGAAACTCCCAGAAAAAACTCTGAAGAGAAACTCTGAGAAGCTCCAAGATAAATTCTGAGAATCTCCGAGAGAAACTACGAGAGAATCTCGGAGAGAAACTCCGAGAGAAACTCTGAGAGAACCTCTGAGAAGATCCAAGATAAATTCTGAGAAACTCCGAGAGAAACTATGAGAGAAACTCTGAGAGAAACTCTGAGAAGATCTAAGATAAATTCTGAGAAACTCCGAGAGAAACTCCGAGAGAAACTACGAGAGAAACTGCGAGAGAAACTATGAGAGAAACTATGAGAGAAACTACGAGAGAACCTCTGAGAGAACCTCTGAGAGAAACTCTGAGAGAAACTCCGAGAGAACCTCCGAGAGAACCTCCGAGAGAAACTCCACGAGAAACTCCATAGAAACTCGAAGAGAAACTCTGAGAAGCTCCATGTGAGACTTTGAGAAACTCCGAGTGGAACTCTGAGAAACTCCCAGAAAAACCTTTGAGAGAAATATTGAGAGAATCTGCAAGAGAAGCTCTGAGAGAAACTCCGAGAGAAACTCCGAGAGAATCTCCGTGAGAAACTCCGAGAGAAACTCAAAGAGAAACTCGAAGAGAAACTCTGAGAAGCTCCCACAGAAACTCTGAGAAACTCCGAGGGGAACTCCGAGAGAAACTACGAGAGAAACTCTGAAAGAAACTCAGAAAGAAACTCCGAGAGGAACTCCGAGAGATGCTCCGAGAGAATCTCCGAAAGAATCTCCGAGAGAAACTCCGAGAGAATCTCCGAAAGAAACTCCGAGAGAAACTCCAAGAGAAACTCCATAGAAACTCGAAGAGAAACTCTGAGAAGCTCCAACCGAAACTCTGAGAAACTACGAGTGGAACTCTGAGAAACTCCCAGAAAAACCTTTGAGAGAGATATTGAGACAAACTCCGTGATAACCTCTGAGTGAAACTCTGAGAAAAACTCCGAAAGAATCTCCGAGAGAAACTCCGAGAGAATCTCCGTGAGAAACTCCGAGAGAAACTCCGAGAGAAACACTGAGAGAAACACCGAAAGAAAATCCGAGAGAAACTCCGAGAGAAACTCCGACAGAAACTCCGAGAGAAACTCCGAGAGAAACTCTGAGAGAAACTCTGAGAAGCTCTAATATAAATTCTGAGAAACTCCCAGAGAAACTCCGAGAGAAACTCCGAGAGAAGCTCCAAGAGAAAATCCGAGAGAAACTCGAAGAGAAACTCGAAGAGAAACTCTGAGATGCTCCAACAGAAACTCTGAGAAACTCCGAGAGGATCTCCGAGAGAAACTCCGAGAGAAACTCCGCGAGAAACTCCGAGAGAAAGTCCGTGAGAAACTCTGAGAGAAAGTCTGAGAAGATCTAAGATAAATTCAGAGAAACTCCGAGAGAAACTACGAGAGAAACTACGAGAGAAACTACGAGAGAACCTCCGAGAGAAACTCCGAGAGAAACTCCGAGAGAAGCTCCAAGAGAAAATCTGAGAGAACCTCCGAGAGAAACTCCGAGAGAAACTCCGAGAGAAGCTCCAAGAGAAAATCCGAGAGAAACTCGAAGAGAAACTCGAAGAGAAACTCTGAGAAGCTCCAACAGAAACTTTGAGAAACTCCGAGAGGATCTCCGAGAGAAAGTCCGTGAGAAACTCTGAGAGAAAGTCTGAGAAGATCTAAGATAAATTCAGAGAAACTCCGAGAGAAACTCCGAGAGAAACTACGAGAGAAACTATGAGAGAAACTACGAGAGAACCTCCGAGAGAACCTCCGAGAGAAACTCCGAGAGAAACTCCGAGAGAATCTCCGTGAGAATCTCCGAGAGAAATTCCGAGACAAACTCAGAGAGAAACTCCGAAAAAACTCTGAGAGAAACTCCGAGAGAAACTCCGAGAGAAACTCCGAGAGAAACTCTGAGAAGATCTAAGATAAATTCTGAGAAACTCCGAGAGAAACTCCGAGAGAAACTCCGAGAGAAACTCCGAGAGAAACTACGAGAGAAACTACGAGAGAACCTCTGAGAGAAAGTCCAAGAGAAACTCCGAGAGGAACTCTGAGAAACTCCCAGCAAAAACTCTGAAAGATACTATGAGAGAAACTATGAGAGAAACTACGAGAGAACCTCTGAGAGAAACTCCGAGAGAAACTCCAAGAGAAACTCCGAGAGAAACTCCGAGAGAAACTACGAGAGAAACTACGAGAGAACCTCTGAGAGAAAGTCCAAGAGAAACTCCGAGAGGAACTCTGAGAAACTCCCAGCAAAAACTCTGAAAGATACTATGAGAGAAACTATGAGAGAAACTACGAGAGAACCTCTGATAGAAACTCCAAGATAAATTCCGAGAGAATTTCCGTGAGAAACTCCGAGAGAAACTCGAAGAGAAACTGTAAGAGAAACTCTGAGAAGCTCCAACAGAAACTCTGAGAAACTCCAAGAGGAACTCGGAGAGAAAATCTGAAAGAAAATCTGAAAGAAACTCCAAGAGAATCTCTGAAAGAAACTCTTAGAGAAACTCAGAAAGAAACTCCGAGATAAACTCCGAGAGAAACTCCGAGAGAAACTCCGAGAGTAACTCCGAGAGAAACACTGAGAGATACTCCGAGAGAAACTCCGAGAGAAACTCCGAGAGAATCTCCTAGAGCAACTCCGAGAGAATCTCCGAAAGAAACTCCGAGAGAAACTCCGAGAGAAACTCCGAGAGAATCTCTGAGAGAAACTCTGAGAAGCTCCAATATAAATTCTGAGAAACTCCAAGAGAAACTCTGAGAGAAACACTGAGAGAAACACTGAGAGAAACACCGAGATAAACTCCGAGAGAAACTCCGAGAGAAACTCATAGAGAAGCTCCAAGAGAAAATCCCAGAGAAACTATGAGAGAAACTATGAGAGAAACTACGAGAGAACCTCTGAGAGAACCTCTGAACCAATACACCAAGAGAAACTCCGAGAGAACCTCCGAGAGAAACTCCGAGAGAATCTCCGAGAGAAACTCCAAGAGAGATTCTAAGAAGAAACTCCGAGAGAAACAACGAGAGAAACAACGAGAGAAACACCGAGAGAAGCTCCGAGAGAAACTCCGAGAGAAACTCCGAGAGAAACTCCGAAAGAAACTCTGAAAGAAACTCTGAAAGAAACTCGGAGAGGAACTCTGTGAGAAACTCTGAGAGAAATTCTGGGACAATCTACGAGAGAAACCCGGAGAGAAATTCTGTGAAACTCTGAGAATCTCCGAGAGAAACTCCGAGAGAATCTCCGAGAGAACCTCCGAGAGAATCTCCGAGAGAAACTCCGAGAGAAACTCCGAGAGAAACTCTGAGAGACCCTCTGAGAAGATCCAAGATAAATTCTGAGAAACTCCGAGAGAAACTCCGAGCGAAACGCCGAGAGAAACTCCGAGAGAAACTCTGAGAGAAACTCTGAGAAGATCTAAGATAAATTCTGAGAAACTCCGAGAGAAACTCCGAGAGAAACTACGAGAGAAACTACGAGAGAACCTCTGAGAGAACCTCTGAGAGAAATTCCGAGAGAAACTCTGAGAGAAACTCTGAGAAGCTCTAAGATAAATTCTGAGAAACTCCCAGATAGACTCCGAGAGAAACTCCGAGAGAAACTCCGAGAGAATCACCGAGAGAAACTCCGAGAGAATCTCCGAAAGAAACTCCGATAGAATCTCCGAAAGAAACTCCGAGAGAAACTCCGAGAGAAACCCCGAGAGAAACTCTGAGAGAAACTCCGAGAGAAACTACGAGAGAAACTGTGAGAGAAACTATAAGAGAAACTATGAGAGAAACTACGAGAGAACCTCTGAGAGAAACTCCGAGAGAAACTCCGAGAGAACCTCCGAGAGAACCTCCGAGAGAAACTCCGAGAGAAACTACGAGAGAAACTCCGAGAGAATCTCCGAGAGAAACTCCGAGAGAATCTCCGTGAGAAACTCCGAGAGAACCTCCGAGAGAAACTACGAGAGAAACTCCGAGAGAATCTCCGAGAGAAACTCCGAGAGAATCTCCGAGAGAACCTCCGAGAGAATCTCCGTGAGAAACTCCGAGAGAAACTCCAAGAGAAACTCCATAGAAACTCGAAGAGAAACTCTGAGAAGCTCCATGTGAGACTCTGAGAAACTCCGAGTGGAACTCTGAGAAACTCCCAGAAAAACCTTTGAGAGAAATATTGAGAGAAACTGCAAGAGAACCTCTGAGAGAAACTCCGAGATAACCTCTGAGAGAAACTCCGAGAGAAACTCCGAGAGAAACTCCGTGAGAAACTCCGAGAGAAACTCAAAGAGAAACTCGAAGAGAAACTCTGAGAAGCTCCAACAGGAACTCTGAGAAAGTCCGAGAGGAACTCTGAGAGAAACTCCGAGAGAAACTCTGAAAGAAACTCTGAAAGCAACTCCGAGAGAATCTCTGAAAGAAACTCTTAGAGAAACTCAGAAAGAAACTCCGAGAGAAACTCCGAGAGAAACTCCGAGAGAAACTCTGAGAGAAACTCTGAGAAGATCTAAGATAAAATCTGAGAAACTCCGAGAGAAACTCCGAGAGAAACTACGAGAGAACCTCTGAGAGAACCTCTGAGAGAAATTCCGAGAGAAACTCCGAGAGAAACTCCGAGACAAACTCCGAGAGAAACTCTGAAAAAACTCCGAGAGAAACTCCGAGACAAACTCCGAGAGAATCTCCGTGAGAAACTCCGAGAGAAACTCGAAGAGAAACTCTGAGAAGCTCCAAGTGAAACTCTGAGAAACACCCAGAGAAACTCGGAGAGAAACTCTGAGAAGCTCCAACAGAAACTCTGAGAAACTCCGAGTGGAACTCTGAGAAACTCCCAGAAAATCCTTTGACAGAAACTATGAGAGAATCTCCGTGAGAACCTCTGAGAGAAACTTCGAGAGAAACTCCGAGAGAAACTGCGAAAAACTCTGAGAGAAACTCTGAAATGAACTCCGAGAGGAACTCCGAGAGGAACTCCGAGAGAAACACTGAGAGAAACTCCGAGAGAAACTCCGAGAGAAACTCTGAAAGAAACTCTGAGTAGCTCCACCAGAAAGTCTGAGAACCTCCGAGAGGAACTCCGATAGAAACTCCGAGAGAATCTCCGAGAGAAACTCCAAGAGAATCTCCGAAAGAAACTCCAAGAGAAACTCCAAGAGAAACTCTGAGAGAAACTCTGAGAAGCTCCAAGATAAATTCTGAGAAACTCACAGAGAAAGTCCGAGAGAAACTACGAGAGAAACTACGAGCGAAACTATGAGAGAAACTACGAGAGAAACTACAAGACAAACTACGAAAGAAACTATGAGAGAAACTACGAGAGAACCTGTGAGAGAACCTCTGAGAGAAACTCAAAGCAAATTCCGAGAGAATTTCCGTGAGAAACTCCAAGAGAAACTCGAAGAGAAACTCTGAGAAGCTCCAACAGAAACTCTGAGAAACTGCGAGAGGAACTCCGAGAGAACCTCCGAGAGAAACTCCGAGAGAAACTCCGAGAGAAACTCCGAGAGAATCTCCGTGAGAAACTCAGAAAGAAACTCTGAGAGAAACTACGAGAGAAACTCCGAGTGAATCTCCGAGAGAAACTCCGAGAGAATCTCCGAGAGAACCTCCGAGAGAATCTCCGTGAGAAACTCCGAGAGAAACTCCAAGAGAAACTCCATAGAAACTCGAAGAGAAACTCTGAGAAGCTCCATGTGAGACTCTGAGAAACTCCGAGTGGAACTCTGAGAAACTCCCAGAAAAACCTTTGAGAGAAATATTGAGAGAAACTGCAAGAGAACCTCTGAGAGAAACTCCGAGATAACCTCTGAGAGAAACTCCGAGAGAAACTCCGAGAGAAACTCCGTGAGAAACTCCGAGAGAAACTCAAAGAGAAACTCGAAGAGAAACTCTGAGAAGCTCCAACAGGAACTCTGAGAAAGTCCGAGAGGAACTCTGAGAGAAACTCCGAGAGAAACTCTGAAAGAAACTCTGAAAGCAACTCCGAGAGAATCTCTGAAAGAAACTCTTAGAGAAACTCAGAAAGAAACTCCGAGAGAAACTCCGAGAGAAACTCCGAGAGAAACTCTGAGAGAAACTCTGAGAAGATCTAAGATAAAATCTGAGAAACTCCGAGAGAAACTCCGAGAGAAACTACGAGAGAACCTCTGAGAGAACCTCTGAGAGAAATTCCGAGAGAAACTCCGAGAGAAACTCCGAGACAAACTCCGAGAGAAACTCTGAAAAAACTCCGAGAGAAACTCCGAGACAAACTCCGAGAGAATCTCCGTGAGAAACTCCGAGAGAAACTCGAAGAGAAACTCTGAGAAGCTCCAAGTGAAACTCTGAGAAACACCCAGAGAAACTCGGAGAGAAACTCTGAGAAGCTCCAACAGAAACTCTGAGAAACTCCGAGTGGAACTCTGAGAAACTCCCAGAAAATCCTTTGACAGAAACTATGAGAGAATCTCCGTGAGAACCTCTGAGAGAAACTTCGAGAGAAACTCCGAGAGAAACTGCGAAAAACTCTGAGAGAAACTCTGAAATGAACTCCGAGAGGAACTCCGAGAGGAACTCCGAGAGAAACACTGAGAGAAACTCCGAGAGAAACTCCGAGAGAAACTCTGAAAGAAACTCTGAGTAGCTCCACCAGAAAGTCTGAGAACCTCCGAGAGGAACTCCGATAGAAACTCCGAGAGAATCTCCGAGAGAAACTCCAAGAGAATCTCCGAAAGAAACTCCAAGAGAAACTCCAAGAGAAACTCTGAGAGAAACTCTGAGAAGCTCCAAGATAAATTCTGAGAAACTCACAGAGAAAGTCCGAGAGAAACTACGAGAGAAACTACGAGCGAAACTATGAGAGAAACTACGAGAGAAACTACAAGACAAACTACGAAAGAAACTATGAGAGAAACTACGAGAGAACCTGTGAGAGAACCTCTGAGAGAAACTCAAAGCAAATTCCGAGAGAATTTCCGTGAGAAACTCCAAGAGAAACTCGAAGAGAAACTCTGAGAAGCTCCAACAGAAACTCTGAGAAACTGCGAGAGGAACTCCGAGAGAACCTCCGAGAGAAACTCCGAGAGAAACTCCGAGAGAAACTCCGAGAGAATCTCCGTGAGAAACTCAGAAAGAAACTCTGAGAGAAACTCCGAAAAATCTCCGAGAGAAACTCCGAGAGAAACTCCGAGAGAATCTCCGAGAGAAACTCCGAGACAAACTCCAAGAGAAACTGCACGGGAAACTCTGAGAAGCTCCAATATAAATTCTGAGAAACTCACAGAGAAACTCCGAGAGAAACTCCGAGAGATACTACGAGAGAAACTACGAGAGCAACTACGAGAGAAACTCCATAGAAACTCGAAGAGTAACTCTGAGAAGCTCCAAGAGAAACTCTGAGAAGCTCCAAGAGAACCTCTTGGAAAAACCCAGAGAAACTCTGAGAGAAACTCTGAGAAGTTCTAACCGAAACTCTGAGAACCTCCGAGTGGAACTCCGATAAACTCCCAGAAAAGCCTTTGAGAGAAACTATGAGAGAAACTCCAAAAAACCTCTGAGAGAAGCTCCGAGAGAAACTCCGAGAGAATCTCCGTGAGAAACTCCGAGAGAAACTACAAGAGAAACTCGAAGAGAAACTCTGAGAAGCTCCGAGAGGAACTCCGAGAGAATCTCCGAGAGAAACTCCGAGCGAAACTACGAGAGAAACTACGAGAGAACCTCTGAAAGAAACTCCGAGACAAACTCCGAGAGGAACTCTGAGAAACTCCGAGAAAAAACTCTGAGAGAAACTGTGAGAGAAACTACGAGAGAACCTCAGAGAGAACCTCTGAGAGAAACTCCATGATAAATTCCGAGAGAATTTCCGTGAGAAACTCCGCGAGAATCTCCAAGAGAAAGTCGAAGAGAAACTCTGAGAAGCTCCAACAGAAACTCTGAGAAACTCCGAGAGGAACTCCGAGAGAAACTCCGAGAGAAACTCCGAGAGAAACACCGAGAGAAAAACAGAGAGAAACTCCGAGAAAACTCCGAGAGAAACTCTGAGAGATACTCCGAGAGAAACTCTGAGAGAAACTCTGAGAAGATCCGAGATAAATTCTAAGAAACTCACAGAGAAAATCCGAGAGAAACTACGAGAGAAACTCAGAGGGAATCTCCGAGAGAAACTCCGAGGGAAGCTCCGACAGAATCTCCGAGAGAAGCTCCGAGAGAAACTCCGAGAGAATCTCCGAAAGAACTCCGAGAGAATCTCCGAAAGAAACTCCATGAGAAACTCCAAGAGAAACTCTGAGAAGCTCCAAGATAAATTCTGAGAAACTCCGAGAGAAACTCCGAGAGAAACTAAGAGAGAAACTACGAGAGAAACTACGAGAGAAAGTACAAGAGAAACTACGAAAGAAACTACGAGAGAACCTCTGAGAGAAACTCCGAGAAAACTCCGAGAGAAACTCTGAGAGATACTCCGAGAGAAACTCTGAGAGAAACTCTGAGAAGATCCGAGATAAATTCTAAGAAACTCACAGAGAAAATCCGAGAGAAACTACGAGAGAAACTCAGAGGGAATCTCCGAGAGAAACTCCGCGGGAAGCTCCGACAGAATCTCCGAGAGAAGCTCTGAGAGAAACTCCAAGAGAATCTCCGAAAGAACTCCGAGAGAATCTCCGAAAGAAACTCCATGAGAAACTCCAAGAGAAACTCTGAGAGTCTCCAAGATAAATTCTGAGAAACTCCGAGAGAAACTCCGAGAGAAACTAAGAGAGAAACTACGAGAGAAACTACGAGAGAGAGTACGAGAGAAACTACGAAAGAAACTACGAGAGATCCTCTGAGAGAAACTCGGAGAGAATCTCCGAAAGAATCTCAGAAAGAAACTCTGAGAAGCTCCAACAGAAACTCTGAGAAACTCCGAGAGGAACTCTGAGAGAAACTCCGAGAGAATCTATGAGAGAAACTCCAAGAGAATATCCGAAAGAAACTCCAAAAGAAACTCCAAGAGAAACTCTGAGAAGCTCCAAGATCAATTCTGAGAAGCTCCGAGAGAAACTACGAGAGAAACTACGAGCGAAACTATGAGAGAAACTACGAGGGAAACTACGAGAGAAACTACGAGAGAACCTCTGAGAGAACCTCTGAGAGAAACTCTAAGATAAATTCCGAGAGAATTTCCGTGAGAAACTCCGAGAGAATCTCCAAGAGAAACTCGAAGAGAAACTCTGAGAAGCTCCAACAGAAACTCTGAGAAACTCCGAGAGGAACTCCGAGAGAAACTCCGAGAGAAACTCCGAGAGAAGCCATGAGAGCAACTCTGAAAGAAACTCTGAAAGAAACTCAGAAAGAAACTCTTTGAGAAACTCAGAAAGAAACTCCGAGAGAAACTCCGAGAGAAACTCCGAGAGAAACTCTGAGAGAAACTCCATAGAAACTCGAAGAGAAACTCTGAGAAGGTCCAAGTGAAACTCTGAGAAACACCCAGAGAAACTCGGAGAGAAACTCTGAGAAGCTCCAACAGAAACTATGAGAAACTCCGAGTGGAACTCTGAGAAACTTCCAGAAAAAGCTTTGGGAGAAACTATGAGAGAAACTCCGTGAGAACGTCTGAGAGAAACTCCGAGAGAAACTCTGAGAGAAACTGCGATAAACTCCAAGAGAAACTCTGAATAGAACTCCGAGTGGAACTCCGAGAGGAACTCCGAGAGAAACTCCGAGAGGAACTCCGAGAGAAACGCCGAGAGAATCTCCGAAAGAAACTCCGAGAGAAACTGCAAGAGAAACTCTGAGAAGCTCCAAGATAAATTCTGAGAAACTCACAGAGAAACTCCGAGAGAAACTCCGAGAGAAACTACGAGAGAAACTCTGAAAGAAACTCTGAGAAGCTCCAACAGAAAGTCTGAGAACCTCCGAGAGGAACTCCAAGAGAAACTCCGAGAGAAACTCCGAGAGAATCTCCGAGAGAAACTCCGAGAGAAACTCCAAGAGAAACTGCAAGAGAAACTCTGAGAAGCTCCAAGATAAATTCTGAGAAACTCACAGAGAAACTCCGAGAGAAACTCCGAGAGAAACTCCAAGAGAAACTACGAGAGAAACTACGAGAGCAACTACGAGAGAAACTCCATAGAAACTCGAAGAGTAACTCTGAGAAGCTCCAAGAGAAACTCTGAGAAGCTCCAAGAGAACCTCTTGGAAAAACCCAGAGAAACTCTGAGAGAAACTCTGAGAAGTTCCAACCGAAACTCTGAGAACCTCCGAGTGGAACTCCGATAAACTCCCTGAAAAGCCTTTGAGAGAAAATATGAGAGAAACTCCAAAAAACCTCTGAGAGAAACTCCGAGAGAACCTCTGAGAGAAACTCCGAGAGAAAGTCCGAGAGAAACTACAAGAGAAACTCGAAGAGAAACTCTGAGAAGCTCCAAGAGGATCTCTGAGAGAATCTCCGAAAGAAACTCTGAGAAGCTCCAACAGAAACTCTGAGAAACTCCGAGAGGAACTCCGAGAGAATCTCCGAAAGAAACTCCAAGAGACACTCCAAGAGAAACTCTGAGAAGCTCCAAGATCAATTCTGAGAAACTCCGAGAGAAACTCCGAGCGAAACTCCGAGAAAAAACTCTGAGAGAAACTATGAGAGAAACTATGAGAGAAACTACGAGAGAACCTCAGAGAGAACCTCTGAGAGAAACTCCAAGATAATTTCCGAGAGAATTTCCGTGAGAAACTCCGCGAGAATCTCCAAGAGAAAGTCGAAGAGAAACTCTGAGAAGCTCCAACAGAAACTCTGAGAAACTCCGCGAGGAACTCCGAGAGAATCTCCAAGAGAAACTCTGAGAAGCTCCAAGATAAATTCTGAGAAACTCCGAGAGAAACTCCGAGGGAAACTACGAGCGAAACTACGAGAGAAACTACGAAAGAAACTACGAGAGAAACTACGAGAGGACCTCTGAGAGAAACTCCGAGAGAAACTCCGAGAGGAACTCCGAGAGAATCACCGTGAGAAACTCCGAGAGAAACTCCAAGAGAAACTCGAAGAGGAACTCTGAGAAGCTCCAACAGAAACTCTGAGAAACTCCGAGAGGAACTCCGAGAGAAACTCCGAGAGAATCTCCGAGAGAATCTCCGAGAGAAACTCCGAGAGAAGCTCTGAGAGAATTTCCGAGAGAAACTCCAAGAGAAACTCCGAGAGAAACTCTGAGAGATACTCCGAGAGAATCTCTGAGAGAAACTCTGAGAAGCTCCAAGATAAATTCTGAGAAACTCCCAGAGAAACTCCGAGAGAAACTCCGAGAGAAACTCCGAGAGATACTCCGAGAGAATCTCCGAGGGAAACTCCGAGACAATCTCCAAAAGAAACTCTGAGAGAAACTCCGAGAGAAACTCTGAGAGAAACACTGAAAGAAACTCTGAGTAGCTCCACCAGAAAGTCTGAGAACCTCCGAGAGGAACTCCGATAGAAACTCCGAGAGAATCTCCGAGAGAAACTCCAAGAGAATCTCCGAAAGAAACTCTGAGAGAAACTCTGAGAAGCTCCAAGATAAATTCTGAGAAACTCACAGAGAAACTCCGAGAGAAACTACGAGAGAAACTACGAGCGAAATTATGAGAAACTATGAGAGAAACTACAAGAGAAACTCCGAGAGAAACTCCAAGAGAAACTCGAAGAGAAACTCTGAGAAGCTCCAACAGAAACTCTGACAAACTCCGAGAGGAACTCCGAGAGAAACTCTGGGAGAATCTCCGAGAGAAACTCCGAGTGAAGCTCCGAGAGAATCTCCGAGAGAAACTCCAAGAGAAATTCCAAGAAGAAACTCCGAGAGAAACAACGAGAGAAAGAACGAGAGAAAAACCGAGAGAAGCTCCGAGAGAAGCTCCGAGGGAAACTCCGAGAGAAACTCCGAAAGAAACTCTGAAAGAAACTCGGAGAGGAACTCTGTGAGAAACTCTGAGAGAAATTCTGGGACAATCTACGAGAGAACCTCGGAGAGAAATTCCGTGCAACTGTGAGAATCTCTGAGAGAAACTCCGAGAGAATCTCCGAGAGAAACTCCGAGAGAATCTCCGAGAGAAACTCCGAGAGAGACTCCGAGAGAAACTCCGAGAGAAACTCCGAGAGAAACTCCGAGAGAAACTACAAGAGAAACTCCGAGAGAAACTCCGAGAGAAACTCCGAGAGAAACTACGAGAGCAACTCCGAGAGAAACTACGAGAGAAACTCCGAGAGAAACTCTGAGAGAAACTCCGAGATAGACTCCGAGAGAAACTCTGAGAGAAACTACAAGAGAAACTCCGAGAGAAACTCCGAGAGAAACTACGAGAGAAACTCCAAGAGAAACTCCGAGAGAAACTCTGAGAGAAACTCCGAGAGAGACTCCGAGAGAAACTCCGAGAGAAACTACAAGAGAAACTCCGAGAGAACCTCTGAGAGAAACTCTGAGAGAAACTCCGAGAGAAACTACAAGAGAAACTCCGAGAGAAACTCTGAGAGAAACTACGAGAGAGACTCCGAGACAAACTCCGAGAGAAACTACAAGAGAAACTCCGAGAGAACCTCTGAGAGAAAATCTGAGAGAAACTCTGTAAGAAACTTCGAGAGAAACTCCGAGAGAAACTCTGAAAGAAACTCTGAGAGAAACTGTGAGAGAAACTGTGAGAGAAACTCCGAGAGAAACTCCGAGAGAAACTCCGAAAGAAACTCTGAAAGAAACTCTGAAAGAAACTCGGAGAGGAACTCGGAGAGGAACTCGGAGAGGAACTCTTTGAGAAACTCTGAGAGAAACTCTGAGACAATCTCCGAGAGAAACTCGGAGAGAAATTCTGAGAAACTCTGAGAATCTCTGAGAGAAACCTTAAGAGAAACCCTAAGAGAAACTGCGAAACAGCGAGAGAAACTCCAAGAGAAATTCTGAGAAACTCCAAGGGAAAATCCGATAGAAACTGCAACAGAAACTCTGAGAGAAGGTCTGAGAAACTCCAAGATAAACACTGAGAGATACACTGAGACAATCTCCGAGAGAAAGTCGGAGAGAAATTCTGAGAAACTCTGATAATCTCCGAGAGAAACCCTAAGAGAAACCCTAAGAGAAACTCTGAGAGAAGCTCTGAGAGAAATTCTGCGAAACAGCGAGAGAAACTGCAAGGAAACTCTGAGAAGTTCCGAGAGAAACTCCGAGAGAAACTCCGAGAGAAACTCTGAAAAGAACTCCGAGAGGAACTCCGAGAGGAACACCGAGAGGAAATCCGAGAGAAACTCCGAGAGAAACTCCGAGAGAAACTCCGAGAGAAACTCTGAAAAGAACTCCGAGAGGAACTCCGAGAGAAACTCCGAGAAGAACTCCGAGAGAAACTCCGAGAGAAACTCCAAGAGAATCTCCAAATGAAACTCCAAGAGAAACTCCGAGAGAAACTCTGAGAGAAACTCTGAGAAGCTCCAAGATAAATTCTGAGAAACTCCCAGAGAAACTCTGAGAGAAATTCCGAGAGAAACTCCGAGAAAAACTCCGAGAGAAACTCCGAGAGAAACTCCGAGAGAAACTCCGAGAGAAACTCCGAGAGAATCTCCGAGAGAATCTCCGAAAGAAACTCCGAGAGAACCTCCGAGAGAAACTCTGAGAGAAACTCTGCGAAGCTCCAAAATAAATTCTGAGCAAACTCCCAGAGAAACTCCCAGAGAAACTCCCAGAGAAACTCTGAAAGAAACTCTGAAAGACACTCTTAGAGAAACTCAGAAAGAAACTCTGAGAGAAACTCCGAGAGAAACTCCGAGAGAATCTCCGAGAGAAACTCCGAGAGAAACTCCGAGAGAATCTCCGAGAGAAACTCCGAGACAAACTCCAAGAGAAACTGCACGGGAAACTCTGAGAAGCTCCAATATAAATTCTGAGAAACTCACAGAGAAACTCCGAGAGAAACTCCGAGAGAAACTACGAGAGAAACTACGAGAGCAACTACGAGAAAAACTCCATAGAAACTCGAAGAGTAACTCTGAGAAGCTCCAAGAGAAACTCTGAGAAGCTCCAAGAGAACCTCTTGGAAAAACCCAGAGAAACTCTGAGAGAAACTCTGAGAAGTTCCAACCGAAACTCTGAGAACCTCCGAGTGGAACTCCGATAAACTCCCAGAAAAGCCTTTGAGAGAAACTATGAGAGAAACTCCAAAAAACCTCTGAGAGAAACTCCGAGAGAACCTCTGAGAGAAGCTCCGAGAGAAACTCCGAGAGAATCTCCGTGAGAAACTCCGAGAGAAACTACAAGAGAAACTCGAAGAGAAACTCTGAGAAGCTCCAAGAGGAACTCCGAGAGAATCTCCGAGAGAATCTCCGAAAGAAACTCTGAGAAGCTCCAACAGAAACTCTGAGAAACTCCGAGAGGAACTCCGAGAGAATCTCCGAGAGAAACTCCAAGAGAAACTCCAAGAGAAACTCTGAGAAGCTCCAAGATCAATTCTGAGAAACTCCGAGACAAACTCCGAGCGAAACTACGAGAGAAACTACGAGAGAACCTCTGAAAGAAACTCCGAGACAAACTCCGAGAGGAACTCTGAGAAACTCCGAGAAAAAACTCTGAGAGAAACTGTGAGAGAAACTACGAGAGAACCTCAGAGAGAACCTCTGAGAGAAATTCCGAGAGAATTTCCGTGAGAAACTCCGCGAGAATCTCCAAGAGAAAGTCGAAGAGAAACTCTGAGAAGCTCCAACAGAAACTCTGAGAAACTCCGAGAGGAACTCCGAGAGAAACTCCGAGAGAAACTCCGAGAGAAACACCGAGAGAAAAACAGAGAGAAAAACAGAGAGAAACTCCGAGAGAAACTCCGAGAGAAACTCCGAGAAAACTCCGAGAGAAACTCTGAGAGATACTCCGAGAGAAACTCTGAGAGAAACTCTGAGAAGATCCGAGATAAATTCTAAGAAACTCACAGAGAAAATCCGAGAGAAACTACGAGAGAAACTCAGAGGGAATCTCCGAGAGAAACTCCGAGGGAAGCTCCGACAGAATCTCCGAGAGAAGCTCCGAGAGAAACTCCGAGAGAATCTCCGAAAGAACTCCGAGAGAATCTCCGAAAGAAACTCCATGAGAAACTCCAAGAGAAACTCTGAGAAGCTCCAAGATAAATTCTGAGAAACTCCGAGAGAAACTCCGAGAGAAACTAAGAGAGAAACTACGAGAGAAACTACGAGAGAAAGTACAAGAGAAACTACGAAAGAAACTACGAGAGAACCTCTGAGAGAAACTCCGAGAAAACTCCGAGAGAAACTCTGAGAGATACTCCGAGAGAAACTCTGAGAGAAACTCTGAGAAGATCCGAGATAAATTCTAAGAAACTCACAGAGAAAATCCGAGAGAAACTACGAGAGAAACTCAGAGGGAATCTCCGAGAGAAACTCCGCGGGAAGCTCCGACAGAATCTCCGAGAGAAGCTCTGAGAGAAACTCCAAGAGAATCTCCGAAAGAACTCCGAGAGAATCTCCGAAAGAAACTCCATGAGAAACTCCAAGAGAAACTCTGAGAGTCTCCAAGATAAATTCTGAGAAACTCCGAGAGAAACTCCGAGAGAAACTACGAGAGAGAGTACGAGAGAAACTACGAAAGAAACTACGAGAGAACCTCTGAGAGAAACTCCGAGAGAAACTCCGAGAGGAACTCTGAGAGGAACTCTGAGAAACTCCCAGAAAAAACTCTGAGAAAAACTATGAGAGAAACTATGAGAGAAACTACGAGAGAACCTCTGAGTGAACCTCTGAGAGAAACTCCAAGATAAATTCTGAGAGAATTTCCGTGAGAAACTACGAGAGAATCTCCAAGAGAAACTCGAAGAGAAACTCTGAGAAGGTCCAAAAGAAACTCTCAGAAACTCCGAGAGGCACTCCGAGAGAAACTCCGAGAGAAACTCTGAAAGAATCTCCGTGAGAAACTCCGCGAGAAACTCCAAGAGAATCTCCGAAAGAACTCCGAGAGAAACTCCGAGAGAAACTACGAGAGCAACTCCGAGAGAAACTACGAGAGAAACTCCGAGAGAAACTCTGAGAGAATCTCCGAGATAGACTCCGAGAGAAACTCTGAGAGAAACTACAAGAGAAACTCCGAGAGAAACTCCGAGAGAAACTACGAGAGAAACTCCAAGAGAAACTCCGAGAGAAACTCTGAGAGAAACTCCGAGAGAGACTCCGAGAGAAACTCTGAGAAGCTCCAAGATAAATTCTGAGAAACTCCGAGAGAAACTCTGAGAGAAAATACGAGAGAAACTACGAGAGAAACTACGAGAGAAACTACGAAAGAAACTACGAGAGAACTTCTGAGAGAAACTCCGAGAGAAACTCCGAGAGGAACTCTGAGAGGAACTCTGAGAAACTCCCAGAAAAAACTCTGAGAGAAACTGTGAGAGAAACTATGAGAGAACCTCTGAGAGAACCTCTGAGAGAAACTCCGTGAGAAACTCCGCGAGAAACTCCAAGAGAAACTCCATAGAAACTCGAAGAGAAACTCTGAGAAGCTCCAACAGAAACTCTCAGAAACTCCGAGAGGCACTCCGAGAGAAACTCCGAGAGAAACTCTGAAAGAATCTCCGTGAGAAACTCCGCGAGAAACTCCAAGAGAAACTCCATAGAAACTCGAAGAGAAACTCTGAGAAGCTCCAAGTGAAACTCTGAGAAACACCCAGGCAAACTCGGAGAGAAACTCTGAGTCGCTCCAACAGAAAGTCTGAGAACCTCCGAGAAGAGCTCCGAGAGAAACTACGAGAGAATCTTCAAGAGAAACTCTGAGAGAATCTCCGAAAGAAACTCCAAGAGAAACTCCAAGAGAAACTCTGAGAGAAACTCTGAGAAGCTCCAAGATGAATTCTGAGAAACTCACAGAGAAACTCCGAGAGAAACTTCGAGAGAAACTACGAGAGAAAAGAGCAGAGAAACTACGAGAGAACCTCTGAGAGAATCTCTGAGAGAAACTCCAAGAGAAACTCCGAGAGAAACTCGAAGAGAAACTCTGAGAAGCTCCAACAGAAACTCTGAGAAACTCCGAGAGGAAATCCGAGAGAATCTCTGAGAGAATCTCCGAGAAAAACTCCAAGAGAAACTCCAAGAGAAACTCTGAGAGAAACTCTGAGAAGCTCCAAGATAAATTCTGAGAGAAACTCCGAGAGAGACTCCGAGACAAACTCTGAGAGAAACTCTGAAAAGAACTCCGAGAGGAACTCCGAGAGAAACTCCGAGAGAAACTCCGAGAGAAACTACAAGAGAAACTCCGAGAGAAACTCCGAGAGAAACTCCGAGAGAAACTACGAGAGCAACTCCGAGAGAAACTACGAGAGAAACTCCGAGAGAAACTCTGAGAGAAACTCCGAGATAGACTCCGAGAGAAACTCTGAGAGAAACTACAAGAGAAACTCCGAGAGAAACTCCGAGAGAAACTACAAGAGAAACTCCAAGAGAAACTCCGAGAGAAACTCTGAGAGAAACTCCGTGAGAGACTCCGAGAGAAACTCCGAGAGAAACTACAAGAGAAACTCCGAGAGAACCTCTGAGAGAAACTCTGAGAGAAACTCCGAGAGAAACTACAAGAGAAACTCCGAGAGAAACTCTGAGAGAAACTACGAGAGAGACTCCGAGACAAACTCCGAGAGAAACTACAAGAGAAACTCCGAGAGAACCTCTGAGAGAAAATCTGAGAGAAACTCTGTAAGAAACTTCGAGAGAAACTCCGAGAGAAACTCTGAAAGAAACTCTGAGAGAAACTGTGAGAGAAACTGTGAGAGAAACTCCGAGAGAAACTCCGAGAGAAACTCCGAAAGAAACTCTGAAAGAAACTCTGAAAGAAACTCGGAGAGGAACTCGGAGAGGAACTCGGAGAGGAACTCTTTGAGAAACTCTGAGAGAAACTCTGAGACAATCTCCGAGAGAAACTCGGAGAGAAATTCTGAGAAACTCTGAGAATCTCTGAGAGAAACCTTAAGAGAAACCCTAAGAGAAACTGCGAAACAGCGAGAGAAACTCCAAGAGAAATTCTGAGAAACTCCAAGGGAAAATCCGATAGAAACTGCAACAGAAACTCTGAGAGAAGGTCTGAGAAACTCCAAGATAAACACTGAGAGATACACTGAGACAATCTCCGAGAGAAAGTCGGAGAGAAATTCTGAGAAACTCTGATAATCTCCGAGAGAAACCCTAAGAGAAACCCTAAGAGAAACTCTGAGAGAAGCTCTGAGAGAAATTCTGCGAAACAGCGAGAGAAACTGCAAGGAAACTCTGAGAAGTTCCGAGAGAAACTCCGAGAGAAACTCCGAGAGAAACTCTGAAAAGAACTCCGAGAGGAACTCCGAGAGGAACACCGAGAGGAAATCCGAGAGAAACTCCAAGAGAAACTCCGAGAGAAACTCCGAGAGAAACTCTGAAAAGAACTCCGAGAGGAACTCCGAGAGAAACTCCGAGAAGAACTCCGAGAGAAACTCCGAGAGAAACTCCAAGAGAATCTCCAAATGAAACTCCAAGAGAAACTCCGAGAGAAACTCTGAGAGAAACTCTGAGAAGCTCCAAGATAAATTCTGAGAAACTCCCAGAGAGACTCCGAGACAAACTCTGAGAGAAACTCTGAAAAGAACTCCGAGAGGAACTCCGAGAGAAACTCCGAGAGAAACTCCGAGAGAAACTACAAGAGAAACTCCGAGAGAAACTCCGAGAGAAACTCCGAGAGAAACTACGAGAGCAACTCCGAGAGAAACTACGAGAGAAACTCCGAGAGAAACTCTGAGAGAAACTCCGAGATAGACTCCGAGAGAAACTCTGAGAGAAACTACAAGAGAAACTCCGAGAGAAACTCCGAGAGAAACTACGAGAGAAACTCCAAGAGAAACTCCGAGAGAAACTCTGAGAGAAACTCCGAGAGAGACTCCGAGAGAAACTCCGAGAGAAACTACAAGAGAAACTCCGAGAGAACCTCTGAGAGAAACTCTGAGAGAAACTCCGAGAGAAACTCCGAGAGAAACTACGAGAGCAACTCCGAGAGAAACTACGAGAGAAACTCCGAGAGAAACTCTGAGAGAAACTCCGAGATAGACTCCGAGAGAAACTCTGAGAGAAACTACAAGAGAAACTCCGAGAGAAACTCCGAGAGAAACTACAAGAGAAACTCCAAGAGAAACTCCGAGAGAAACTCTGAGAGAAACTCCGAGAGAGACTCCGAGAGAAACTCCGAGAGAAACTACAAGAGAAACTCCGAGAGAACCTCTGAGAGAAACTCTGAGAGAAACTCCGAGAGAAACTACAAGAGAAACTCCGAGAGAAACTCTGAGAGAAACTACGAGAGAGACTCCGAGACAAACTCCGAGAGAAACTACAAGAGAAACTCCGAGAGAACCTCTGAGAGAAAATCTGAGAGAAACTCTGTAAGAAACTTCGAGAGAAACTCCGAGAGAAACTCTGAAAGAAACTCTGAGAGAAACTGTGAGAGAAACTGTGAGAGAAACTCCGAGAGAAACTCCGAGAGAAACTCCGAAAGAAACTCTGAAAGAAACTCTGAAAGAAACTCGGAGAGGAACTCGGAGAGGAACTCGGAGAGGAACTCGGAGAGGAACTCTTTGAGAAACTCTGAGAGAAACTCTGAGACAATCTCCGAGAGAAACTCGGAGAGAAATTCTGAGAAACTCTGAGAATCTCTGAGAGAAACCTTAAGAGAAACCCTAAGAGAAACTGCGAAACAGCGAGAGAAACTCCAAGAGAAATTCTGAGAAACTCCAAGGGAAAATCCGATAGAAACTGCAACAGAAACTCTGAGAGAAGGTCTGAGAAACTCCAAGATAAACACTGAGAGATACACTGAGACAATCTCCGAGAGAAAGTCGGAGAGAAATTCTGAGAAACTCTGATAATCTCCGAGAGAAACCCTAAGAGAAACCCTAAGAGAAACTCTGAGAGAAGCTCTGAGAGAAATTCTGCGAAACAGCGAGAGAAACTGCAAGGAAACTCTGAGAAGTTCCGAGAGAAACTCCGAGAGAAACTCCGAGAGAAACTCTGAAAAGAACTCCGAGAGGAACTCCGAGAGGAACACCGAGAGGAAATCCGAGAGAAACTCCAAGAGAAACTCCGAGAGAAACTCCGAGAGAAACTCTGAAAAGAACTCCGAGAGGAACTCCGAGAGAAACTCCGAGAAGAACTCCGAGAGAAACTCCGAGAGAAACTCCAAGAGAATCTCCAAATGAAACTCCAAGAGAAACTCCGAGAGAAACTCTGAGAGAAACTCTGAGAAGCTCCAAGATAAATTCTGAGAAACTCCCAGAGAGACTCCGAGACAAACTCTGAGAGAAACTCTGAAAAGAACTCCGAGAGGAACTCCGAGAGAAACTCCGAGAGAAACTCCGAGAGAAACTCCGAGAGAAACTACGAGAGCAACTCCGAGAGAAACTACGAGAGAAACTCCGAGAGAAACTCTGAGAGAAACTCCGAGATAGACTCCGAGAGAAACTCTGAGAGAAACTACAAGAGAAACTCCGAGAGAAACTCCGAGAGAAACTACGAGAGAAACTCCAAGAGAAACTCCGAGAGAAATTCTGAGAGAAACTCCGAGAGAGACTCCGAGAGAAACTCCGAGAGAAACTACAAGAGAAACTCCGAGAGAACCTCTGAGAGAAACTCTGAGAGAAACTCCGAGAGAAACTTCAAGAGAAACTCCGAGAGAAACTCTGAGAGAAACTACGAGAGAGACTCCGAGACAAACTCCGAGAGAAACTACAAGAGAAACTCCGAGAGAACCTCTGAGAGAAAATCTGAGAGAAACTCTGTAAGAAACTTCGAGAGAAACTCCGAGAGAAACTCTGAAAGAAACTCTGAGAGAAACTGTGAGAGAAACTGTGAGAGAAACTCCGAGAGAAACTCCGAGAGAAACTCCGAAAGAAACTCTGAAAGAAACTCTGAAAGAAACACGGAGAGGAACTCGGAGAGGAACTCGGAGAGGAACTCTTTGAGAAACTCTGAGAGAAACTCTGAGACAATCTCCGAGAGAAACTCGGAGAGAAATTCTGAGAAACTCTGAGAATCTCTGAGAGAAACCTTAAGAGAAACCCTAAGAGAAACTGCGAAACAGCGAGAGAAACTCCAAGAGAAATTCTGAGAAACTCCAAGGGAAAATCCGATAGAAACTGCAACAGAAACTCTGAGAGAAGGTCTGAGAAACTCCAAGATAAACACTGAGAGATACACTGAGACAATCTCCGAGAGAAAGTCGGAGAGAAATTCTGAGAAACTCTGATAATCTCCGAGAGAAACCCTAAGAGAAACCCTAAGAGAAACTCTGAGAGAAGCTCTGAGAGAAATTCTGCGAAACAGCGAGAGAAACTGCAAGGAAACTCTGAGAAGTTCCGAGAGAAACTCCGAGAGAATCTCCGAGAGAAACTCTGAAAAGAACTCCGAGAGGAACTCCGAGAGGAACACCGAGAGGAAATCCGAGAGAAACTCCGAGAGAAACTCCGAGAGAAACTCCGAGAGAAACTCTGAAAAGAACTCCGAGAGGAACTCCGAGAGAAACTCCGAGAAGAACTCCGAGAGAAACTCCGAGAGAAACTCCAAGAGAATCTCCAAATGAAACTCCAAGAGAAACTCCGAGAGAAACTCTGAGAGAAACTCTGAGAAGCTCCAAGATAAATTCTGAGAAACTCCCAGAGAAACTCTGAGAGAAACTCCGAGAGAAACTCCGAGAAAAACTCCGAGAGAAACTCCGAGAGAAACTCCGAGAGAACCTCCGAGAGAAACTCCGAGAGAATCTCCGAGAGAATCTCCGAAAGAAACTCCGAGAGAAACTCCGAGAGAAACTCTGAGAGAAACTCTGCGAAGCTCCAAAATAAATTCTGAGCAACTCCCAGAGAAACTCCCAGAGAAACTCCCAGAGAAACTCTGAAAGAAACTCTGAAAGACACTCTTAGAGAAACTCAGAAAGAAACTCTGAGAAAAACTCCGAGAGAAACTCTGAGCGAAACTCCGAGAGAAACTCCGAGAGAAACTCTAAGAAACTTTGAGGATCTCCGAGAGAAACCCTAAGAGAAACCCTAAGAGAAACTCTGAGAGAAACTGCGAAACAGCGAGAGAAACTGCAAGAGAAATTCTGAGAAACTCCAAGGGAAACTCCGAGAGAAACACCGAGAGAAACTGCAACAGAACCTCTGAGAGAAACTCTGAGAAGCTCCAAGATAAACTCTGAGAGAAACTCTGAGAGAATCTCCAAGAGCAACACGGAGAGAAATTCTGAGAAACTCTGAGGATCTCCGAGAGAAACCCTAAGAGAAACCCTAAGAGAAACTCTGAGAGAAGCTCTGAGAGAAATTCTGTGAAACAGCGAGAGAAACTGCAAGAGAAACTCTGAGAAACTCCGAGAGAAACTCCGAGAAACTCCGAGAGAAACTCCGAGAGAAACTCCGAGAGAAACTACGAGAGAAACTCCGAGAGGAACTCTGATAAACTCCCAGAAAAAACTCTGAGAGGAACTATGGGAGAAACTACGAGAGAACCTCTGAGAGAAACTCCAAGAGAAATACCGAGAGAATCTCCATGAGAAACTGCGAGAGAAACTCCAAGAGAAACTCCAAGAGAAACTCTGAGAAGCTCCAACAGAAACTCTGAGAAACTCAGAGAGGAACTCCGAGAGAAACTCTGAGAGAATCTCTGAGAGAAACTCCGAGAGAAGCTCCGAGAGAAACTCCCAGAGAAACTCAGAGAGAAAGTCAGAGAGAAACTCTGAGAGAAACTCCCAGAGAAACTCTGAGAGAAACTCCGAGAGAAACTCCGAGGGAAACTCCGAGTGAAAATCCGAGAGCAACTCTGAAATCAACTCTGAAAGAAACTCTGAGAGAAACTCTGAGAGAAGCTCTGAGAGAATTTCTGCGAAACAGCGAGAGAAACTCCAAGAGAAACTCTGAGAAACTCCGAGAGAAACTCCGAGAAACTCCGAGAGAAACTCCGAGAGAAACTACGAGAGAAACTACGAGAGAAACTACGAGAGAAACTCCGAGAGGAACTCTGAGAAACTCCCAGAAAAAACTCTGAGAGGAACTATGGGAGAAACTATGAGAGAACCTCTGAGAGAAACTCCAAGAGAAATACCGAGAGAATCTCCATGAGAAACTCCGAGAGAAACTCCAAGAGAAACTCGAAGAGAAACTCTGAGAAGCTCCAACAGAAACTCTGAGAAACTCAGAGAGGAACTCCGAGAGAAGCTCTGAGAGAATCTCTGAGAGAAACTCCGAGAGAAGCTCCGAGAGAAACTCCCAGAGAAACTCTGAGAGAAACTCTGAGAGAAACTCCCAGAGAAACTCTGAGGGAAACTCCGAGAGAAACTCCGAGGGAAACTCCGAGTGAAAATCCGAGAGCAACTCTGAAATCAACTCTGAAAGAAACTCTGAGAGAAACTCTGAGAGAATCTCCGAGAGAAACTCCGAAAGAAACTCCGAGAGAAACTCCAAGAGAAAGTGTGAGAGAAACTCCGAGAGAAACTCCGAGAGAAACTCGGAGAGAAATTCTGAGAAACTCTGAGAATTTCCGAGAGAAACCCTAAGAGAAACACTAAGAGAAACTCTGAGAGAAGCTCTGAGAGAAATTCTGCAAAACAGCGAGAGAAACTCCAAGAGAAACTCTGAGAAACCCTGAGAGAAACTCTGAGAGAAACTCCGAGATAAATTCCGAGAGAAACTCCGTGAGAAACTCCGAGAGAAACTCTGAAAGAAACTCCGAGAGAAACTCTGAAAAGTACTCCGAGAGGAACTCCGAGAGAAACTCCGAGAGAAACTCCAAGAGAAACTCCGAGAGAAACTCCGAGAGAAACTCTGAAAGAAACTTTGAAAGAAACTCTGAAAGAAACTCCAAGAGGAACTCTGTGAGAAACTCTGAGAAACTCCAAGAGAAACTCTAAGAATCTCCGAGAAAGTCTGAAAGTCTGAGAGAGTCTGAGAAACTCTGAGAAAATCTGAGACAAACTCTGAGAGAAACTCTGCGAATCTTCAAGAGAAACTGCGAGTGAAACTCTGAGAAATGGTGAGAGAAACTCCCAGAAAAATCTCTGAGAGAAACTCTGAGCAAAACTACGAGAGAAGCTCTGAGCGAAACCACAAGAGAAACTACGAGAGCAACTCCGAGAGAAACTCCGAGAGAAACTCCGAGAGAATCTCGGTGAGAAACTTTGAAAGAAACTCTGAAAGAAACTCTGAGAGGAACTCTGAAAGGAACTCCGAGAGGAACTCAGAGAGAAAATCAGAGAGAAACTCCGAGAGAAACTCCGAGAGAAACTCCGAGAGAAACTCCGAGAGGAACTCCGAGAGAAAATCCGAGAGAAACTCCGAGAGAAACTGCAAGAGCAACTCCAGGAGAAAGTACAAGAGAAACTCTAAGAATATCCGAGAAAGTCTGAGAAAGTCTGAGAAACTCGGAGAGAAACTCTGCGAATCTTCAAGAGAAACTGCAAGTGAAACTCTGAGAAATGGCGAGAGAAACTCCTGGAGAAACTCTGAGAAACTCCCAGAAAAAACTGAGAGAACCTCTGAGCGAAACTACGAGAGAAACTCTGAAAGAAACTCTGAAAGAAACTCCGAGGGAAACTCTGAGAGAAACTCTGAGAGAAACTCCGAGAGAAACTCCGAGAGAAACTCCGGGAGAAACTCCGAAAGAAACTCCGAGAGAAACTCCGAGAGAAACTCCGAGAGAAACTCCAAGAGAAATTCTGAGAAACTGTGAGAATTTCTGAGAGAAACCCTAAGAGAAACTCTGAAAGAAGCTCTGAGAGAAATTCTGTGAAACAGCGAGAGAAACTCCAAGAGAAACTCTGAGAAACTCCGAGAGAAACTCCGAGAGAAACTCCGAGAGAAATTCTGAGAGAAATTCCGTGAGAAACTCCGAGGGAAACTCTGAAAGAAACTCCGAGAGGAACTCCGAGAGAAACTCCGAGAGAAACTCCGAGAGAAACTTCGAGAGAAACTCCGAGAGAAACTCCGAGAGAAACTCCGAGAAAAACTCCGAGAGAAACTCTGAAAGAAACTTTGAAAGAAACTCTGAAAGAAACTCTGAAAGAAACTCCGAGAGGAACTCTGTGAGAAACTCTGAGAAACTGCAAGAGAAGCACCAGGAGAAACTCTAAGAGAAACTCTAAGAATCTCCAAGAAAGTCTGAAAGCCTGAGAGAGTCTGAGAAACTCTGAGAGAAACTCTGAGAGAAACTCTGCGAATCTTCTAGAGAAACTGCGAGTGAAACTCTGAGAAATGGCGAGAGAAACTCCCAGAAAAATCTCTGAGAGAAACTCTGAGCGAAAATACGAGAGAAGCTCTGAGCAAAACCACAAGAGAAACTACGAGAGCAACTACGAGAGAAACTATGAGAGAAGCTCCGAGATAAACTCCGGGAGAAACTCTGAACGAAACTCCGACAGAAACTCCGACAGAAACTCTGAGAGAAACTCCGAGAGAAACTCCGAGAGAAACTCTGGGAGAAACTCCGGGAGAAACTCTGGGAGAACCTCTGAAGGAAACTCCGACAGAAACTCCGACAGAAACTCCGAGGGAAATTTCGAGATAATCTTTGAAAGAAACTCTGAGAGGAACTCTTTGAGAAACTCTGAGAAAAACTCTGAGAGAAACTCCGAGAGGAACTCGGAGAGAAATTCTGAGAAATTCTAAGAGTCTCTGAGAGAAACCCTAAGAGAAACTCTGAGAGAAGCTCTGAGAGAAATTCTGCGAAACAGCGAGAGAAACTCCAAGAGAAACTCTGAGAAACTCCGAGAGATACTCCGAGAGAAACTCCGAGAGAAACTCCGAGAAACTCCGAGAGAAACTCCGAGAGAAACTTCGAGAGAAACTCCGAGAGAATATCTGAGAGAAACTCCGAGAGAAACTCCGAGAGAAACTCTGAAAGAAACTTTGAAAGAAACTTTGAAAGAAACTCTGAAAGAAACTCCGAGCGGAACTCTGTGAGAAACTCTGAGAAACTGCAAGAGAAGCACCAGGCGAAACTCCAAGAGAAACTCTAAGAATCTCCGAGAAAGTCTGAAAGTCTGAGAGAGTCTGAGAAACTCTGAGAGAAACTCTGAGAGAAACTCTGCGAATCTTCTAGAGAAACTGCAATGAAACTCTGAGAAATGGCGAGAGAAACTTCCAGAAAAATCTCTGAGAGAAATTCTGAGCGAAACTACGAGAGAAGCTCTGAGCGAAACCACAAGAGAAACTACGAGAGCAACTACGAGAGAAACTATGAGAGAAACTCTGAGAGAAACTCCGAGAGAATCTCCGAGAGAAGCTCCGAGAGAATCTCCGAGAGAAACTCCGAGAGAAATTCCGAGAGAAACTCCGAGAAAAACTCCGGGAGAAACTCCGAGAGAAACTCTGAACGAAACTCCGACAGAAACTCCGACAGAAACTCCGAGGGAAATTTCGAGAGAATCTTTGAAAGAAACTCTGAGAGGAGCTCTTTGAGAAACTCTGAGAGAAACTCTGAGAGAATCTCCGAGAAATTTTGATAAACTCTGAGAGAAACTCTGAGAAACTCCGATAGATACACTAAGAGAAACTCTGAGAGACACTCTGCGAGACAGCGAGAGAAACTCCAAGAGAAACTCCGAGAGAAACTCCGAGAGAAACTCCGAGAGAAACTTTGAAAGAAACTCTGAAAGAAACTCCGAGAGGAACTCTGTGAGAAACTGCAAGAGAAGTACCAGGAGAAACTCCAAGAGAAACTCTAAGAATCTCCGAGAAAGTCTGAGATAGTCTGTGAAAGTCTGAGAAAGTCTGAGAAACTCTGAGAGAAACTCTGAGAGAAACTCTACGAATCTTCATGAGAAACTGCGAGTGAAACTCTGAGAAATGGCGAGAGAAACTCCCAGAAAAATCTCTGAGAGAAACTCTGAGCGAAACAACGAGAGAAACTCTGAGAGAAACTACGAGAGATACTACGAGAGAAACTACGAGAGAAACTCCGACAGAAACTCCGAGAGAATCTCTGTGAGAAACTTTGAAAGAAACTCTGAAAGAAATTCCGAGAGAAACTCTGAAAGGAACTCCGAGAGGAATTCCAAGAGAAAATCCGAGAGAAACTCCGAGAGAAATTCTGAGAAGCTCCAAGATAAATTCTGAGGAACTCCCAGAGAAACTCTGAGAGAAACTCCGAGAGAAACTCTGAAAGAAACTCCGAGCGAAACTCCGAGAGAAACTCTGAAAGAAACTCTGAAATAAACTCCGAGAGAATCTCCGAGAGAAACTCTGAAAGAAACTCTGAAAAACTCTCCGAGAGGAACTCTGTGAGAAACTCTGAGAGAAACTCTGAGAGAATCTCCGAGAGAAACTCGGAGAGAAATTCTGAGAAACTCTGAGAATTTCCGAGAACAACTGTAAGAGAAACTCTGAGAGAAACTGTGAGAGAAATTCTGCGAAACAGCGAGAGAAACTCCAAGAGAAAGTCTGAGAAACTCTGAGAGAAACTCCGAGAGAAACTCCAAGAGAAACTCCTAGAGAAACTCCAAGAGAAACTCTGAAAGAAACTCTGAGCGAAACTCTGAAAGGAAATCCGAGGGGTACTCTGAGAGGAACTCCGTGAGAAACTCCGAGAGGAACTCCGAGAGAAACTCCGAGAGAAACTCCAGGAGAAATTCCGAGAGAAATTCTGAGAAACTCCAAGCGAAACTCCGAGAGAAACTCTGAAAGAAACTGTGAAAGAAACTCTGAGAGAAACTCCGAGAGAAACTCTGAAGGAAACTCTGAAAGAAACTCCGAGAGAAACTCTGAAAGGAACTCCGAGAGGAACTCCGAGAGAAACTGCAAGAGAAACTCCGAGGGAAACTCCGAGAGAAACTCCGAGAGAAACTCCAAGAGAAACTCAGTGAGAAACTCTGAAAGAAACTTTGAAAGAAACTCTGAAAGAAACTCTGAAAGAAACTCTGAAAGAAACACTGAGAGAAACTCTGAAAGGAACTCCGAGAGGAACTCCGAGAGGAACTCCGAGAGGAACTCCGAGAGAAACTCCGAGAGACACTCCGAGAGAAACTCGGAAAGAAACTCCGAGAGAAATTCTGAAAGAAACTCCGAGAGGAACTCTCTGAGAAACTCTGAGAAACTCTGAGAAACTGCAAGAGAAACTCCGTGAGAAACTCCATGAGAAACACTGAGAGAAACTCTGAGAAGCTGCAAGACAAACCCTGAGGAACTCCCAGAGAAACTCTGAGAGAAACTATGATAGAATCTCCGAGAAATTTTGATAAATTCTGAGAGAAACTCTGAGAAACTCCGAGAGATACACTAAGAGAAACTCTGAGAGACACTCTGCGAGACAGCGAGAGAAACTCCAAGAGAAACTCCGAGAGAAACTCCGAGAGAAACTCTGAGAGAAACTCTGAGAGAATCTCCGAGAGAACCTCTGAGAGAAATTCCGAGAGAAACTCTGAGAGAAACTCTGAAAGAAACTCTGAAAGAAACTCTGAAAAGAACTCCGAGAGAAACTCTGAGAGAAACTCCGAGAGAAACTCCGAGAGAAACTCCAAGAGAAACTCTGAAAGAAACTCCGAGAGAAACTCTGAAAGAAACTCCGAGAGGAACTCTGTGAGAAACTCTGAGAAACTCTGAGAAACTCCCAGAAAAAGCTCTGAGAGATACTACGAGAGAAACTACGAGAGAAACTATGAGAGAACCTACGAGAGAAACTATGAGAGAAATTCCGAGAGAAACTCCGAGAGAAACTCGGTGAGAACCTCAAAGAGAAACTCGGTGAGAACCTCGGAAAGAAACTCGGAAAGAAACTCAGAAAGAAACTCCGAGAGAAACTCTGAAAGGAACTCCGAGAGGAATTCCAAGAGAAAATCCGAGAGAAACTCCGAGAGAAATTCTGAGAAGCTCCAAGATAAATTCTGAGGAACTCCCAGAGAAACTCTGAGAGAAACTCCGAGAGAAACTCTGAAAGAAACTCCGAGCGAAACTCCGAGAGAAACTCTGAAAGAAACTCTGAAATAAACTCCGAGAGAATCTCCGAGAGAAACTCTGAAAGAAACTCTGAAAAACTCTCCGAGAGGAACTCTGTGAGAAACTCTGAGAGAAACTCTGAGAGAATCTCCGAGAGAAACTCGGAGAGAAATTCTGAGAAACTCTGAGAATTTCCGAGAACAACTGTAAGAGAAACTCTGAGAGAAACTGTGAGAGAAATTCTGCGAAACAGCGAGAGAAACTCCAAGAGAAAGTCTGAGAAACTCTGAGAGAAACTCCGAGAGAAACTCCAAGAGAAACTCCTAGAGAAACTCCAAGAGAAACTCTGAAAGAAACTCTGAGCGAAACTCTGAAAGGAAATCCGAGGGGTACTCTGAGAGGAACTCCGTGAGAAACTCCGAGAGGAACTCCGAGAGAAACTCCGAGAGAAACTCCAGGAGAAATTCCGAGAGAAATTCTGAGAAACTCCAAGCGAAACTCCGAGAGAAACTCTGAAAGAAACTGTGAAAGAAACTCTGAGAGAAACTCCGAGAGAAACTCTGAAGGAAACTCTGAAAGAAACTCCGAGAGAAACTCTGAAAGGAACTCCGAGAGGAACTCCGAGAGAAACTGCAAGAGAAACTCCGAGGGAAACTCCGAGAGAAACTCCGAGAGAAACTCCAAGAGAAACTCAGTGAGAAACTCTGAAAGAAACTTTGAAAGAAACTCTGAAAGAAACTCTGAAAGAAACTCTGAAAGAAACACTGAGAGAAACTCTGAAAGGAACTCCGAGAGGAACTCCGAGAGGAACTCCGAGAGGAACTCCGAGAGAAACTCCGAGAGACACTCCGAGAGAAACTCGGAAAGAAACTCCGAGAGAAATTCTGAAAGAAACTCCGAGAGGAACTCTCTGAGAAACTCTGAGAAACTCTGAGAAACTGCAAGAGAAACTCCGTGAGAAACTCCATGAGAAACACTGAGAGAAACTCTGAGAAGCTGCAAGACAAACCCTGAGGAACTCCCAGAGAAACTCTGAGAGAAACTATGATAGAATCTCCGAGAAATTTTGATAAATTCTGAGAGAAACTCTGAGAAACTCCGAGAGATACACTAAGAGAAACTCTGAGAGACACTCTGCGAGACAGCGAGAGAAACTCCAAGAGAAACTCCGAGAGAAACTCCGAGAGAAACTCTGAGAGAAACTCTGAGAGAATCTCCGAGAGAACCTCTGAGAGAAATTCCGAGAGAAACTCTGAGAGAAACTCTGAAAGAAACTCTGAAAGAAACTCTGAAAAGAACTCCGAGAGAAACTCTGAGAGAAACTCCGAGAGAAACTCCGAGAGAAACTCCAAGAGAAACTCTGAAAGAAACTCCGAGAGAAACTCTGAAAGAAACTCCGAGAGGAACTCTGTGAGAAACTCTGAGAAACTCTGAGAAACTCCCAGAAAAAGCTCTGAGAGATACTACGAGAGAAACTACGAGAGAAACTATGAGAGAACCTACGAGAGAAACTATGAGAGAAATTCCGAGAGAAACTCCGAGAGAAACTCGGTGAGAACCTCAAAGAGAAACTCGGTGAGAACCTCGGAAAGAAACTCGGAAAGAAACTCAGAAAGAAACTCCGAGAGAAACTCTGAAAGAAACTCCGAGAGGAACTCTGTGAGAAACTCTGAGAAACTGCAAGAGAAACTCCAGGAGAAACTCCAAGAGAAACTCTAGGAATCTCCGAGAAAGTCTGAGAAACTCTGAGAGAAACTCTGAGAAACTCTGAGAGAAACTCTGAGAGAAGCTCTGCGAATCTCGAAGAGAAACTGCGGGAGAAACTCTGAGAAACGGCGAGAGAAACTCCAAGGGAAACTATGAGAAACTCCGAGAGAAACTCCAAGAGAAACGCGGAAAGAAACTCCGAGAGAAATTCTGAAAGAAACTCCGAGAGGAACTCTCTGAGAAACTCTGAGAAACTGCAAGAGAAACTCCAAGAGAAACTCCATGAGAAACACTGAGAGAAACTCTGAGAAGCTGCAAGACAAACCCTTAGAAACTCCCAGAGAAGCTCTGAGAGAAACTCTGATAGAATCTCCGAGAAATTCTGATAAACTCTGAGAGAAACTCTGAGAAACTCCGAGAGATAGACTAAGAGAAACTCTGAGAGACACTCTGCGAGACAGCGAGAGAAATTCCGAGAAAAACTCCGAGAGAAACTCCAAGAAAGTCTGAGAGACTCTGAGAGAAACTCTGAGGAACTCTGAGAGAAACTCTGAGAATCTCCAAGAGAAACTGCGAGAGAAACTCGGAGAAACGGCGAGAGAAACTCCTAGAGAAACTCTGAGAAACTCCCAGAAAAAGCTCCGAGAGGAACTCCGAGAGAAACTCCGAGAGACACTCCGAGAGAAACTCGGAAAGAAACTCCGAGAGAAATTCTGAAAGAAACTCCGAGAGGAACTCTCTGAGAAACTCTGAGAAACTCTGAGAAACTGCAAGAGAAACTCCATGAGAAACACTGAGAGAAACTCTGAGAAGCTGCAAGACAAACCCTGAGAAACTCCCAGAGAAACTCTGAGAGAAACTATGATAGAATCTCCGAGAAATTTTGATAAACTCTGAGAGAAACTCTGAGAAACTCCGAGAGATACACTAAGAGAAACTCTGAGAGACACTCTGCGAGACAGCGAGAGAAACTCCGAGAGAAACTCCGAGAAACTCTGAGAGAAACTCTGAGAGAAACTCCGAGAGAAACTCTGAGAGAAATTCCGAGAGAAACTCCGAGAGAAACTCTGAAAGAAACTCTGAAAGAAACTCCGAAAGAAACTCCGAGAGAAACTCTGAGAGAAACTCTGAGAGAAACTCCGAGAGGAACTCTGAGAGAAACTCCGAGAGAAACTCCGAGAGAAACTCGAAGAGAAACTCTGAGAAGCTCCAAGAGATACTCTGAGAAACTCCCAGAGAAACTCTGAGAGAAAGTATGAGAAGCTCCAACAGAAACTCTGAGAAACTCCGAGAGGAACTGCGAGAGAAACTCCGAGAGAAACTCCAGAGAAACTCTGAGAGAAACTCTGAGAGAAACTCCAAGAGAAACTCTAAGAATCTCCGAGAAAGTCTGAAAGTCTGAGAGAGTCTGAGAAACTCTGAGAGAAACTCTGAGAGAAACTCTGCGAATCTTCTAGAGAAACTGCAATGAAACTCTGAGAAATGGCGAGAGAAACTTCCAGAAAAATCTCTGAGAGAAATTCTGAGCGAAACTACGAGAGAAGCTCTGAGCGAAACCACAAGAGAAACTACGAGAGCAACTACGAGAGAAACTATGAGAGAAACTCTGAGAGAAACTCCGAGAGACTCTCCGAGAGAAGCTCCGAGAGAATCTCCGAGAGAAACTCCGAGAGAAATTCCGAGAGAAACTCCGAGAAAAACTCCGGGAGAAACTCCGAGAGAAACTCTGAACGAAACTCCGACAGAAACTCCGACAGAAACTCCGAGGGAAATTTCGAGAGAATCTTTGAAAGAAACTCTGAGAGGAGCTCTTTGAGAAACTCTGAGAGAAACTCTGAGAGAATCTCCGAGAAATTTTGATAAACTCTGAGAGAAACTCTGAGAAACTCCGATAGATACACTAAGAGAAACTCTGAGAGACACTCTGCGAGACAGCGAGAGAAACTCCAAGAGAAACTCCGAGAGAAACTCCGAGAGAAACTCCGAGAGAAACTCCGAGAGAAACTTTGAAAGAAACTCTGAAAGAAACTCCGAGAGGAACTCTGTGAGAAACTGCAAGAGAAGTACCAGGAGAAACTCCAAGAGAAACTCTAAGAATCTCCGAGAAAGTCTGAGATAGTCTGTGAAAGTCTGAGAAAGTCTGAGAAACTCTGAGAGAAACTCTGAGAGAAACTCTACGAATCTTCATGAGAAACTGCGAGTGAAACTCTGAGAAATGGCGAGAGAAACTCCCAGAAAAATCTCTGAGAGAAACTCTGAGCGAAACAACGAGAGAAACTCTGAGAGAAACTACGAGAGATACTACGAGAGAAACTACGAGAGAAACTCCGACAGAAACTCCGAGAGAATCTCTGTGAGAAACTTTGAAAGAAACTCTGAAAGAAATTCCGAGAGAAACTCTGAAAGGAACTCCGAGAGGAATTCCAAGAGAAAATCCGAGAGAAACTCCGAGAGAAATTCTGAGAAGCTCCAAGATAAATTCTGAGGAACTCCCAGAGAAACTCTGAGAGAAACTCCGAGAGAAACTCTGAAAGAAACTCCGAGCGAAACTCCGAGAGAAACTCTGAAAGAAACTCTGAAATAAACTCCGAGAGAATCTCCGAGAGAAACTCTGAAAGAAACTCTGAAAAACTCTCCGAGAGGAACTCTGTGAGAAACTCTGAGAGAAACTCTGAGAGAATCTCCGAGAGAAACTCGGAGAGAAATTCTGAGAAACTCTGAGAATTTCCGAGAACAACTGTAAGAGAAACTCTGAGAGAAACTGTGAGAGAAATTCTGCGAAACAGCGAGAGAAACTCCAAGAGAAAGTCTGAGAAACTCTGAGAGAAACTCCGAGAGAAACTCCGAGAGAAACTCCTAGAGAAACTCCAAGAGAAACTCTGAAAGAAACTCTGAGCGAAACTCTGAAAGGAAATCCGAGGGGTACTCTGAGAGGAACTCCGTGAGAAACTCCGAGAGGAACTCCGAGAGAAACTCCGAGAGAAACTCCAGGAGAAATTCCGAGAGAAATTCTGAGAAACTCCAAGCGAAACTCCGAGAGAAACTCTGAAAGAAACTGTGAAAGAAACTCTGAGAGAAACTCCGAGAGAAACTCTGAAGGAAACTCTGAAAGAAACTCCGAGAGAAACTCTGAAAGGAACTCCGAGAGGAACTCCGAGAGAAACTGCAAGAGAAACTCCGAGGGAAACTCCGAGAGAAACTCCGAGAGAAACTCCAAGAGAAACTCAGTGAGAAACTCTGAAAGAAACTTTGAAAGAAACTCTGAAAGAAACTCTGAAAGAAACTCTGAAAGAAACACTGAGAGAAACTCTGAAAGGAACTCCGAGAGGAACTCCGAGAGGAACTCCGAGAGGAACTCCGAGAGAAACTCCGAGAGACACTCCGAGAGAAACTCGGAAAGAAACTCCGAGAGAAATTCTGAAAGAAACTCCGAGAGGAACTCTCTGAGAAACTCTGAGAAACTCTGAGAAACTGCAAGAGAAACTCCGTG